>NW_026705354.1:0-300000 GCF_029867415.1 Vicia villosa
AAAAATATTTTTATATAAAAAGGAAAGAAAAATAGAAACAAACAAAGGGAACTAACTTTTTTTTTTAATTTACTTTTTATATTTGCAAATATTTTTTTATCTCAGTACTTTTGTTTTTATTTCTATAAATGAATGGATCAAGTCTTCGACAGAACGAATCAAGTCAGTGACATAATGAATCAAGTCATTGACAGAATGAACCAAGTAATGGACAAAATGAATCAAGTCTTGCAAATAGAATGAATCAAGTAATGGATAAAATGAATCAAGTCTTGCAAATAGAATCAATCAAGTAATGGACAAAATGAATCAAAGCTTGAATCAAGTCAAATGGTCTTGGTTCGTTTAATCGATTCATAGAACTCTTGAATCGAGTAAAAAAGAGCTTACTTTAGTCAACAATTAAAAAATGCATGGAAAATTACTATTTTCATGGGTGTGATGAGATATCATCGAGGAAACTTAAAATTACGATAAACAACAAAACGTAAATCATCAAAATATTGAAATAAACAATAATATATTTTAGGGTAATTCAATGGGCGCCAATTGTACTTGTCGTGAGTACAATAGTATGAGCTCTACATGACGTAATTCAAGCAAAAGTCATATGTCATCACTTATTTGTAATGAACATGACCCTTAACTCAACGCTAAAGTTTAAGGTTGAGATCTATTGTATTCCTTATAAGGTTGAAAGTGATTCGACCGAGTTAGATAATACCTAACGGACCTAAGTTACAATATTTATGACAATTCAATTATATTTATCATGAAAACATAATGTTTAAAATGAAAAAATAAAAATTTATTTTAAAAAATAAGGATAAATTATGCATATAAATCTTAATTTTATTGATTAAATTAATGAATAATTCATTAAGTTTTTAACTAATAAGTGACTAATATAATTAATAAACTCACATAATAATTTTAAAAATTGTTGTTGCTCACTTTCAACTTTTCTTACTTTTTTTTTTTTTTTTAGTATTTCAACAATTAAATCTTAAAATGGTTGTTGCCCACTTGTAACTTTTGTAACAGTTTTTATTGCTGATTAAAGCTTGATACTCAAAAATCTTTGATGGTGGTGGCATGGCTGTCAGATCGTTAATTAAGGATACACCTCAATATCAGGTACACATTAACTCAATATGCTACTGAAACTAATTATTGTTTTTATTGATGAATATGAATTGACTTGATACAATAAATCATAGTTAAATTTTAAAGCGACATATCAAACCTGTAACTCTTAAAGCATCTCGGAAATCTCATAAGTTACTTTCTACACATACATCAAAACCACTATACCAACCATTAAACAATCTTAGTGGTATTTTAATTATGTTAACTTATTTAATCATTCAAAACAGAAAAAGCTTTTGTTTATGGAGACCATCACCCATAAAAATCATCATCATGTTTAGAATGTATTTTATATATTAAATATGGTTGGAGATTATTTTTTGAAAAATGAATAAATAGAATGTCAAATTTGAACCCGCAATTCTATTCACAATGTCCTTTCATAACTACCAATTAATTAACTTAACGTTCTATAAAAAAAAAACTAAAATATTTAATCAACTAATGAAATATATATATATATATATATATATATATATATATATATATATAATAGAAGATGAAATTGGAAAGAATTTGAGTGCAGCCAATGTACAAATCAAAAGAAATGTGTACATGCACAAGTATATATAAAAAATCTAAAATAAAAAAAATTAGAAAGAACTTAGCTTTTTCATAAAGTGACTATGTTTAGTTTAAAAATATTTTTATATAAAAAGGAAAGAAAAATAGAAACAAACAAAGGGAACTAACTTTTTTTTTTTAATTTACTTTTTATATTTGCAAATATTTTTTTATCTCAGTACTTTTGTTTTTATTTCTATAAATGAATGGATCAAGTCTTCGACAGAACGAATCAAGTCAGTGACATAATGAATCAAGTCATTGACAGAATGAACCAAGTAATGGACAAAATGAATCAAGTCTTGCAAATAGAATGAATCAAGTAATGGATAAAATGAATCAAGTCTTGCAAATAGAATCAATCAAGTAATGGACAAAATGAATCAAAGCTTGAATCAAGTCAAATGGTCTTGGTTCGTTTAATCGATTCATAGAACTCTTGAATCGAGTAAAAAAGAGCTTACTTTAGTCAACAATTAAAAAATGCATGGAAAATTACTATTTTCATGGGTGTGATGAGATATCATCGAGGAAACTTAAAATTACGATAAACAACAAAACGTAAATCATCAAAATATTGAAATAAACAATAATATATTTTAGGGTAATTCAATGGGCGCCAATTGTACTTGTCGTGAGTACAATAGTATGAGCTCTACATGACGTAATTCAAGCAAAAGTCATATGTCATCACTTATTTGTAATGAACATGACCCTTAACTCAACGCTAAAGTTTAAGGTTGAGATCTATTGTATTCCTTATAAGGTTGAAAGTGATTCGACCGAGTTAGATAATACCTAACGGACCTAAGTTACAATATTTATGACAATTCAATTATATTTATCATGAAAACATAATGTTTAAAATGAAAAAATAAAAATTTATTTTAAAAAATAAGGATAAATTATGCATATAAATCTTAATTTTATTGATTAAATTAATGAATAATTCATTAAGTTTTTAACTAATAAGTGACTAATATAATTAATAAACTCACATAATAATTTTAAAAATTGTTGTTGCTCACTTTCAACTTTTCTTACTTTTTTTTTTTTTAGTATTTCAACAATTAAATCTTAAAATGGTTGTTGCCCACTTGTAACTTTTGTAACAGTTTTTATTGCTGATTAAAGCTTGATACTCAAAAATCTTTGATGGTGGTGGCATGGCTGTCAGATCGTTAATTAAGGATACACCTCAATATCAGGTACACATTAACTCAATATGCTACTGAAACTAATTATTGTTTTTATTGATGAATATGAATTGACTTGATACAATAAATCATAGTTAAATTTTAAAGCGACATATCAAACCTGTAACTCTTAAAGCATCTCGGAAATCTCATAAGTTACTTTCTACACATACATCAAAACCACTATACCAACCATTAAACAATCTTAGTGGTATTTTAATTATGTTAACTTATTTAATCATTCAAAACAGAAAAAACTTTTGTTTATGGTGACCATCACCCATAAAAATCATCATCATGTTTAGAATGTATTTTATATATTAAATATGGTTGGAGATTATTTTTTGAAAAATGAATAAATAGAATGTCAAATTTGAACCCGCAATTCTATTCACAATGGCCTTTCATAACTACCAATTAATTAACTTAACGTTCTATAAAAAAAAAACTAAAATATTTAATCAACAAATGAAATATAATATATATATATATATATATATATATATATATATATATATATATATATATATATATATATATATATATATATATATATATATATATATATATATATATATATATATATATATATATATATATATATATATATATATATATATATATATATATATATATATATATATATATATATATATAATAGAAGATGAAATTGGAAAGAATTTGAGTGCAGCCAATGTACAAATCAAAAGAAATGTGTACATGCACAACTATATAAAAAAATCTAAAATAAAAAAAAAATAGAAAGAATTTAGCTTCTTCATAAAGTGACTATGTTTAGTTTAAAAATATTTTTATATAAAAAAGAAAGAAAAATAGAAACAAACAAAGGGAACTAACTTTTTTTTTTAATTTAATTTTTATATTTGCAAATATTTTTTTATCTAAGTACTTTTGTTTTTATTTCTATAAATGAATGGATCAAGTCTTCGACAGAACGAATCAAGTCAGTGACAGAATGAATCAAGTCACTGACATAATGAACCAAGTAATGGACAAAATGAATCAAGTCTTGCAAATAGAATGAATCAAGTAATGGATAAAATGAATCAAGTCTTGCAAATAGAATCAATCAAGTAATGGACAAAATGAATCAAAGCTTGAATCAAGTCAAATGGTCTTGGTTCGTTTAATCGATTCATAGAACTCTTGAATCAAGTAAAAAAGAGCTTACTTTAGTCAACAATTAAAAAATGCATGGAAAATTACTATTTTCATGGGTGTGATGAGATATCATCGAGGAAACTTAAAATTACGATAAACAACAAAACGTAAATCATCAAAATATTGAAATAAACAATAATATATTTTAGGGTAATTCAATGGGCGCCAATTGTACTTGTCGTGAGTACAATAGTATGAGCTCTACATGACGTAATTCAAGCAAAAGTCATATGTCATCACTTATTTGTAATGAACATGACCCTTAACTCAACGCTAAAGTTTAAGGTTGAGATCTATTGTATTCCTTATAAGGTTGAAAGTGATTCGACCGAGTTAGATAATACCTAACGGACCTAAGTTACAATATTTATGACAATTCAATTATATTTATCATGAAAACATAATGTTTAAAATGAAAAAATAAAAATTTATTTTAAAAAATAAGGATAAATTATGCATATAAATCTTAATTTTATTGATTAAATTAATGAATAATTCATTAAGTTTTTAACTAATAAGTGACTAATATAATTAATAAACTCACATAATAATTTTAAAAATTGTTGTTGCTCACTTTCAACTTTTCTTACTTTTTTTTTTTTAGTATTTCAACAATTAAATCTTAAAATGGTTGTTGCCCACTTGTAACTTTTGTAACAGTTTTTATTGCTGATTAAAGCTTGATACTCAAAAATCTTTGATGGTGGTGGCATGGCTGTCAGATCGTTAATTAAGAATACACCTCAATATCAGGTACACATTAACTCAATATGCTACTGAAACTAATTATTGTTTTTATTGATGAATATGAATTGACTTGATACAATAAATCATAGTTAAATTTTAAAGCGACATATCAAACCTGTAACTCTTAAAGCATCTCGGAAATCTCATAAGTTACTTTCTACACATACATCAAAACCACTATACCAACCATTAAACAATCTTAGTGGTATTTTAATTATGTTAACTTATTTAATCATTCAAAACAGAAAAAGCTTTTGTTTATGGAGACCATCACCCATAAAAATCATCATCATGTTTAGAATGTATTTTATATATTAAATATGGTTGGAGATTATTTTTTGAAAAATGAATAAATAGAATGTCAAATTTGAACCCGCAATTCTATTCACAATGGCCTTTCATAACTACCAATTAATTAACTTAACGTTCTATAAAAAAAAAACTAAAATATTTAATCATCTAATGAAATATAATATATATATATATATATATATATATATATATATATATATATATATATATATAATAGAAGATGAAATTGGAAAGAATTTGAGTGCAGCCAATGTACAAATCAAAAGAAATGTGTACATGCACAACTATATAAAAAAATCTAAAATAAAAAAAAAATAGAAAGAATTTAGCTTCTTCATAAAGTGACTATGTTTAGTTTAAAAATATTTTTATATAAAAAAGAAAGAAAAATAGAAACAAACAAAGGGAACTAACTTTTTTTTTTAATTTAATTTTTATATTTGCAAATATTTTTTTATCTAAGTACTTTTGTTTTTATTTCTATAAATGAATGGATCAAGTCTTCGACAGAACGAATCAAGTCAGTGACAGAATGAATCAAGTCACTGACATAATGAACCAAGTAATGGACAAAATGAATCAAGTCTTGCAAATAGAATGAATCAAGTAATGGATAAAATGAATCAAGTCTTGCAAATAGAATCAATCAAGTAATGGACAAAATGAATCAAAGCTTGAATCAAGTCAAATGGTCTTGGTTCGTTTAATCGATTCATAGAACTCTTGAATCAAGTAAAAAAGAGCTTACTTTAGTCAACAATTAAAAAATGCATGGAAAATTACTATTTTCATGTGTGTGATGAGATATCATCAAGGAAACTAAAAATTACGATAAGAAACATTACGTAAATCATCAAAATAATGAAATAAACAATAATATATTTTAGGGTAATTCAATGGGTGCCAACTGTACTTGTTGTGAGTACAATAGTATGAGCTCTACATGACGTAATTCAAGCAAAAGTCATATGTCATCACTTATTTGTAATGAACATGACCCTTAACTCAACGCTAAAGTTTAAGGTTGAGATCTATTGTATTCCTTATAAGGTTGAAAGTGATTCGACCGAGTTAGATAATACTAAACGGACCTAAGTTACAATATTTATAACAATTCAATTATATTTATCATGAAAAAATAATGTTTAAAATGAAAAAATAAAAATTTATTTTAAAAAATAAGGATAAATTATGCATGTAAATCTTATTTTTATTGATTAAATTTATGAATAATTCTTTAAGTTTTTAACTAATAATTGACTAATATAATTAATAAATTCACATAATAATTTTAAAAATTGTTGTTGCTCACTTTTAACTTTTCTTACTTTTTTTTTAGTATTTCAGCAATTAAATCTTAAAATGGTTGTTGCTCACTTGTAACTTTTGTAACATTTTTTATTGCTGATTAAAGTTTGATATTCAAAAATCTTTGATGGTGGTGGCATGGCTGTCAGATAGTTAATTAAGGATACACCTCAATATCAGGTACACATTAACTCAATATGCTACTGAAACTAATTATTATTTTTATTGCTGAATATGAATTGACTTGATACAATAAATCATAGTTAAATTTTAAAGGAACATATCAATTCTGTAACTCTTAAAGCAACTCGGAAATCTCATAAGTTACTTTCTATACATACATCAAAACCACTATACCAACCAATAAACAATCTTAGTGGTATTTTAATAATGTTAACTTATTTAATCATTCAAAACAAAAAAAGCTTTTGTATATGGAGACCATCACCCATAAAAATCATCATCATGTTTAGAATGTATTTTATATATTAAATATGGTTGGAGATTATTTTTTTTAAAATGAATAAATAGAATGTCAAATTTGAACCTGCAATTCTATTCACAATGTCCTTTCATAACTACCAATTAATTAACTTAATGTTCTATAAATAAAAAACTAAAAAATTTAATCAACTAATGAAATATAATATAATATATATATATATATATATATATATATATATATAAAATATAAAATAGAAGATGAAATTGAAAAGAATTTGAGTGCAGTCAATGTACAAATCAAAAGAAATGTGTACATGCACAACTATATAAAAAAATCTAAAATAAAATAAAAAAATAGAAAGAATTTAGCTTCTTCATAAAGTGACTATGTTTAGTTTAAAAATATTTTTATATAAAAAAGAAAGAAAAATAGAAACAAACAAAGGGAACTAACTTTTTTTTTTAATTTACTTTTTATATTTGCAAATCTTTTTTTATCTCAGTACTTTTGTTTTTATTTCTATAAATGAATGGGTCAAGTCTTCGACAGAACGAATCAAGTCAGTGACAGAATGAATCAAGTCACTGAGAGAATAAACCAAGTAATGGACAAAATGAATCAAGTCTTGCAAATAGAATGAATCAAGTAATGGACAAAATGAATCAAGTCTTGCAAATAGAATCAATCAAGTAATGGACAAAATGAATCAAAGCTAGAATCATGTCAAATGGTCTTGGTTCGTTTAATCGATTCATAGAACTCTTGAATCTAGTACAAAAGAGCTTACTTTAGTCAACAATTAAAAAATACATGGAAAATTACTATTTTTATGTGTGTGATGAGATATCATCGAGGAAACTTAAAATTACGATAAACAACAATACGTAAATCATCAAAATAATGAAATAAACAATAATAAATTTTAGGGTAATTCAATGGGCGCCAACTGTACTTGTTGTGAGTACAATAGTATGAGCTCTACATGACGTAATTCAAGCAAAACTCATATGTCACTTATTTGTAATGAATATGACCTGTAACTCAACCCTGAAGTTGTATTCCTTATAAGGTTGAAAGTGATTCGACCGAGTTAGATAATACTAAACGGACCTAAGTTACAATATTTATAACAATTCAATTATATTTATCATGAAAAAACAATGTTTAAAATGAAAAAATAAAAATTTATTTTAAAAAATAAGGATAAATTATGCATGTAAATCTTATTTTTATTGATTAAATTTATGAATAATTCTTTAAGTTTTTAACTAATAATTGACTAATATAATTAATAAATTCACATAATAATTTTAAAAATTGTTGTTGCTCACTTTCAACTTTTCTTACTTTTTTTTTAGTATTTCAGCAATTAAATCTTAAAATGGTTGTTGCTCACTTGTAACTTTTGTAACATTTTTTATTGCTGATTTAAGTTTGATATTCAAAAATCTTTGATGGTGGTGGCATGGCTGTCAGATAGTTAATTAAGGATACACCTCAATATCAGGTACACATTAACTCAATATGCTACTGAAACTAATTATTGTTTTTATTGATGAATATGAATTGACTTGATACAATAAATCATAGTTAAATTTTAAAGCGACATATCAAACCTGTAACCGTTAAAGCATCTCGGAAATCTCATAAGTTACTTTCTACACATACATCAAAACCACTATACCAACCATTAAACAATCTTAGTGGTATTTTAATTATGTTAACTTATTTAATCATTCAAAACAGAAAAAGCTTTTGTTTATGGAGACCATCACCCATAAAAATCATCATCATGTTTAGAATGTATTTTATATATTAAATATGGTTGGAGATTATTTTTTGAAAAATGAATAAATAGAATGTCAAATTTGAACCCGCAATTCTATTCACAATGTCCTTTCATAACTACCAATTAATTAACTTAACATTCTATAAAAAAAAAACTAAAATATTTAATCAACTAATGAAATATAATATATATATATATATATATATATATATATATATATATATAATAGAAGATGAAATTGGAAAGAATTTGAGTGCAGCCAATGTACAAATCAAAAGAAATGTGTACATGCACAACTATATAAAAAAATCTAAAATAAAAAAAAAATAGAAAGAATTTAGCTTCTTCATAAAGTGACTATGTTTAGTTTAAAAATATTTTTATATAAAAAAGAAAGAAAAATAGAAACAAACAAAGGGAACTAACTTTTTTTTTAATTTAATTTTTATATTTGCAAATATTTTTTTATCTAAGTACTTTTGTTTTTATTTCTATAAATGAATGGATCAAGTCTTCGACAGAACGAATCAAGTCAGTGACAGAATGAATCAAGTCACTGACATAATGAACCAAGTAATGGACAAAATGAATCAAGTCTTGCAAATAGAATGAATCAAGTAATGGATAAAATGAATCAAGTCTTGCAAATAGAATCAATCAAGTAATGGACAAAATGAATCAAAGCTTGAATCAAGTCAAATGGTCTTGGTTCGTTTAATCGATTCATAGAACTCTTGAATCAAGTAAAAAAGAGCTTACTTTAGTCAACAATTAAAAAATGCATGGAAAATTACTATTTTCATGTGTGTGATGAGATATCATCAAGGAAACTAAAAATTACGATAAGAAACAATACGTAAATCATCAAAATAATGAAATAAACAATAATATATTTTAGGGTAATTCAATGGGTGCCAACTGTACTTGTTGTGAGTACAATAGTATGAGCTCTACATGACGTAATTCAAGCAAAAGTCATATGTCATCACTTATTTGTAATGAACATGACCCTTAACTCAACGCTAAAGTTTAAGGTTGAGATCTATTGTATTCCTTATAAGGTTGAAAGTGATTCGACCGAGTTAGATAATACTAAACGGACCTAAGTTACAATATTTATAACAATTCAATTATATTTATCATGAAAAAATAATGTTTAAAATGAAAAAATAAAAATTTATTTTAAAAAATAAGGATAAATTATGCATGTAAATCTTATTTTTATTGATTAAATTTATGAATAATTCTTTAAGTTTTTAACTAATAATTGACTAATATAATTAATAAATTCACATAATAATTTTAAAAATTGTTGTTGCTCACTTTTCACTTTTCTTACTTTTTTTTAGTATTTCAGCAATTAAATCTTAAAATGGTTGTTGCTCACTTGTAACTTTTGTAACATTTTTTATTGCTGATTAAAGTTTGATATTCAAAAATCTTTGATGGTGGTGGCATGGCTGTCAGATAGTTAATTAAGGATACACCTCAATATCAGGTACACATTAACTCAATATGCTACTGAAACTAATTATTATTTTTATTGCTGAATATGAATTGACTTGATACAATAAATCATAGTTAAATTTTAAAGGAACATATCAATTCTGTAACTCTTAAAGCAACTCGGAAATCTCATAAGTTACTTTCTATACATACATCAAAACCACTATACCAACCAATAAACAATCTTAGTGGTATTTTAATAATGTTAACTTATTTAATCATTCAAAACAAAAAAAGCTTTTGTATATGGAGACCATCACCCATAAAAATCATCATCATGTTTAGAATGTATTTTATATATTAAATATGGTTGGAGATTATTTTTTTAAAAATGAATAAATAGAATGTCAAATTTGAACCTGCAATTCTATTCAGAATGTCCTTTCATAACTACCAATTAATTAACTTAATGTTCTATAAATAAAAAACTAAAAAATTTAATCAACTAATGAAATATAATATATATATATATATATATATATATATATATATATATATATATATAAAATATAAAATAGAAGATGAAATTGAAAAGAATTTGAGTGCAGTCAATGTACAAATCAAAAGAAATGTGTACATGCACAACTATATAAAAAAATCTAAAATAAAAAAAAAAATAGAAAGAATTTAGCTTCTTCATAAAGTGACTATGTTTAGTTTAAAAATATTTTTATATAAAAAAGAAAGAAAAATAGAAACAAACAAAGGGAACTAACTTTTTTTTTTTAATTTACTTTTTATATTTGCAAATCTTTTTTTATCTCAGTACTTTTGTTTTTATTTCTATAAATGAATGGGTCAAGTCTTCGACAGAACGAATCAAGTCAGTGACAGAATGAATCAAGTCACTGAGAGAATAAACCAAGTAATGGACAAAATGAATCAAGTCTTGCAAATAGAATCAATCAAGTAATGGACAAAATGAATCAAAGCTAGAATCATGTCAAATGGTCTTGGTTCGTTTAATCGATTCATAGAACTCTTGAATCTAGTAAAAAAGAGCTTACTTTAGTCAACAATTAAAAAATACATGGAAAATTACTATTTTCATGTGTGTGATGAGATATCATCGAGGAAACTTAAAATTACGATAAACAACAATACGTAAATCATCAAAATAATGAAATAAACAATAATAAATTTTAGGGTAATTCAATGGGCGCCAACTGTACTTGTTGTGAGTACAATAATATGAGCTCTACATGACGTAATTCAAGCAAAACTCATATGTCACTTATTTGTAATGAATATGACCTGTAACTCAACCCTGAAGTTGTATTCCTTATAAGGTTGAAAGTGATTCGACCGAGTTAGATAATACTAAACGGACCTAAGTTACAATATTTATAACAATTCAATTATATTTATCATGAAAAAATAATGTTTAAAATGAAAAAATAAAAATTTATTTTAAAAAATAAGGATAAATTATGCATGTAAATCTTATTTTTATTGATTAAATTTATGAATAATTCTTTAAGTTTTTAACTAATAATTGACTAATATAATTAATAAATTCACATAATAATTTTAAAAATTGTTGTTGCTCACTTTCAACTTTTCTTACTTTTTTTTTTAGTATTTCAGCAATTAAATCTTAAAATGGTTGTTGCTCACTTGTAACTTTTGTAACATTTTTTATTGCTGATTAAAGTTTGATATTCAAAAATCTTTGATGGTGGTGGCATGGCTGTCAGATAGTTAATTAAGGATACACCTCAATATCAGGTACACATTAACTCAATATGCTACTGAAACTAATTATTATTTTTATTGCTGAATATGAATTGACTTGATACAATAAATCATAGTTAAATTTTAAAGGAACATATCAAATCTGTAACTCTTAAAGCAACTCGGAAATCTCATAAGTTACTTTCTATACATACATCAAAACCACTATACCAACCAATAAACAATCTTAGTGGTATTTTAATAATGTTAACTTATTTAATCATTCAAAACAAAAAAAGCTTTTGTATATGGAGACCATCACCCATAAAAATCATCATCATGTTTAGAATGTATTTTATATATTAAATATGGTTGGAGATTATTTTTTTAAAAATGAATAAATAGAATGTCAAATTTGAACCTGCAATTCTATTCACAATGTCCTTTCATAACTACCAATTAATTAACTTAATGTTCTATAAATAAAAAACTAAAAAATTTAATCAACTAATGAAATATAATATAATATATATATATATATATATATATATATATATATATATATATATATATATATATATATATATATATATATATATATAAAATATAAAATAGAAGATGAAATTGAAAAGAATTTGAGTGCAGTCAATGTACAAATAAAAAGAAATGTGTACATGCACAACTATATAAAAAAATCTAAAATAAAAAAAAATAGAAAGAATTTAGCTTCTTCATAAAGTGACTATGTTTAGTTTTAAAATATTTTTATATAAAAAAGAAAGAAAAATAGAAACAAACAAAGGGAACTAACTTTTTTTTTTAATTTACTTTTTATATTTGCAAATCTTTTTTTATCTCAGTACTTTTGTTTTTATTTCTATAAATGAATGGGTCAAGTCTTCGACAGAACGAATCAAGTCAGTGACAGAATGAATCAAGTCACTGAGAGAATAAACCAAGTAATGGACAAAATGAATCAAGTCTTGCAAATAGAATGAATCAAGTAATGGACAAAATGAATCAAGTCTTGCAAATAGAATCAATCAAGTAATGGACAAAATGAATCAAAGCTAGAATCATGTCAAATGGTCTTGGTTCGTTTAATCGATTCATAGAACTCTTGAATCTAGTAAAAAAGAGCTTACTTTAGTTAACAATTAAAAAATACATGGAAAATTACTATTTTCATGTGTGTGATGAGATATCATCGAGGAAACTTAAAATTACGATAAACAACAATACGTAAATCATCAAAATAATGAAATAAACAATAATATATTTTAGGGTAATTCAATGGGCGCCAACTGTACTTGTTGTGAGTATAATAGTATGAGCTCTACATGACGTAATTCAAGCAAAACTCATATGTCACTTATTTGTAATGAATATGACCTGTAACTCAACCCTGAAGTTGTATTCCTTATAAGGTTGAAAGTGATTCGACCGAGTTAGATAATACTAAACGGACCTAAGTTACAATATTTATGACAATTCAATTATATTTATCATGAAAAAATAATGTTTAAAATGAAAAAAATAAAAATTTATTTTCAAAAATAAGGATAAATTATGCATGTAAATCTTAATTTTATTGATTAAATTAATGAATAATTCATTAAGTTTTTAACTAATAAGTGATTAATTTAATTAATAAATTCACATAATAATTCTAAATATAATAAAATTCTAAAATATGTCAACAATTTATCTCTCAATTGTTGTTGTTCACTTTCAACTTTTCTTACTTTTTTTTTACTATTTAAACAATTAAATCTCAAAATAGTTGTTGCTCACTTCTAACTTTTGTAACATTTTTTATTGCTGATTAAAGTTTGATACTCAAAAATCTTTGATGGTGGTGGAATGGCTGTCAGATAGTTTATTAAGGATACACCTCAATATCAGGTACACATTAACTCAATATGCTACTGAAACTAATTATTGTTTTTAATGATGAATATGAATTGACTTGATACAATAAATCATAGTTAAATTTTAAAGCGACATATCAAACCTGTAACCGTTAAAGCATCTCGGAAATCTCATAAGTTACTTTCTACACATACATCAAAACCACTATACCAACCAATAAACAATCTTAGATGTATTTTAATAATGTTAACTTATTTAATCATTCAAAACAAAAAAACTTTTGTAAATGGAGACCATCACCCATAAAAATCATCATCATGTTTAGAATGTATTTTATATATTAAATATGGTTCGAGTTTATTTTTTGAAAAATGAATAAATAGAATGTCAAATTTGAACCCGCAATTTTATTCACAATGTCCTTCCATAACTACCCATTAATTAACTTAACATTCTATAAATAAAAAACTAAAAAATTTAATCAACTAATGAAATATAATATATATATATATATATATTTATATATATATATATATATATATATATATATATATATATATATATATAAGAAATATATAAAATATAAAATAGAAGTTGAAATTGGAAAGAATTTGAGTGCAGCCAATGTACAAATCAAAAGAAATGTGTACATGCACAACTATATAAAAAAAATCTAAAATAACAAAAAAATAGAAAGAATTTAGCTTCTTCATAAAGTGACTATGTTTAGTTTAAAAATATTTTTATATAAAAAAGAAAGAAAAATAGAAACAAACAAAGGGAACTAACTTTTTTTTTTTAATTTACTTTTTATATTTGCAAATATTTTTTTATCTCAGTACTTTTGTTTTTATTTCTATAAATGAAAGGGTCAAGTCTTCGACAGAACGAATCAAGTCAGTGACAGAATGAATCAAGTCAGTGAGAGAATAAACCAAGTAATGGACAAAATGAATCAAGTCTTGCAAATAGAATGAATCAAGTAATGGATAAAATGAATCAAGTCTTGCAAATAGAATCAATCAAGTAATGGACAAAATGAATCAAAGCTTGAATCATGTCAAATGGTCTTGGTTCGTTTAATCGATTCATAGAACTCTTGAATCGAGTAAAAAAGAGCTTACTTTAGTCAACAATTAAAAAAATGCATGGAAAATTACTATTTTCATGTGTGTGATGAGATATCATCGAGGAAACTTAAAATTACGATAAACAACAATACGTAAATCATCAAAATAATGAAATAAACAATAATATATTTTAGGGTAATTTAATGGGCGCCAATTGTACTTGTTGTGAGTACAATAGTATGAGCTCTACATGACGTAATTCAAGCAAAAGTCATGTGTCACTTTTTTGTAATGAACATGACTCTTAACTCAACGCTAAAGTTTAATGTTGAGATCTATTGTATTCCTTATAAGGTTGAAAGTGATTCGACCGAGTTAGATAATACTAAACGGACCTAAATTACAATATTTATGACCATTCAATTATATTTATCATGAAAAAATAATGTTTAAAATGAAAAAATAAAAATTTATTTTAAAAAATAAGGATAAATTATGCATGTAAATCTTAGTTTCTTTGATTAAATTAATGAATAATTCATTAAGTTTTTAACTAATAAGTGACTAATATGATTAATAAATTCACATAATAATTTTAAATATAATAAAATTCTAAAATATTTCAACAATTTATCTCTCAATTGTTGTTGCTCACTTTCAACTTTTTTTACTTTTTTTTAGTATTTCAACAATTAAATATCAAAATGATTGTTGCTCACTTCTAACTTTTGTAACATTTTTTATTGTTGATTAAAGTTTGATACTCAAAAATCTTTGATGGTGGTGGCATGACTGTCAGATAGTTAATTAAGGATACACCTCAAAATCAGTTACACATTAACTCAATATGCTACTGAAACTAATGATTGTTTTCATTGATAAATATGAATTGACTTGATACAATAAATCATAGTTAAATTTTAGAGCCACATATCAAACCTGTAACCGTTAAAGCATCTCAAAAATCTCATAAGTTACTTTCTACATATACATCAAAACCACTATACCAACCAATAAACAATCTTAGTGGTATTTTAATAATGTTAACTTATTTAATCATTCAAAACAAAAAAGCTTTTGTATATGGAGACCATCACCCATAAAAATCATCATCATGTTTAGAATGTATTTTATATATTAAATATTGTTGGAGTTTATTTTTTTAAAAATGAAAACTTAACATTCTATAAATAAAAAACTAAAAAATTTAATCAACTAATGAAATATAATATATATATATATATATATATATATATATATATAAGAAATATATAAAATATAAAATAGAAGATGAAATTAGAAAGAATTTGAGTGCAGCCAATGTACAAATCAAAAGAAATGTGTACATGCACAACTATATAAAAAATAAAAAAATAAAAAAAAAATTAGAAAGAATTTAGCTTGTTCATAAAGCGACTATGTTTAGTTTAAAAATATTTTTATATAAAAAAGAAACAAAAATAGAAACAAACAAAGGGAACTAACTTTTTTTTTAATTTAATTTTTATATTTGTGAATATTTTTTTATCTCAGTACTTTTGTTTTTATTTCTATAAATGATATTTGGGTTAAAACTAATCTCTGTAATATAGAAATTATTTGAAATCAATAATATATTAGAGAGACTAAAATAAATATATTATCTATCACCAGGATCAACTCAAATATAAGCAATTTTATAAAAAAATAAAACAAAATAATAATGACTAAAAGTAACATATAAAATGTATGATAAACCAAAATTAAAAAGTTTTTAATTATTAATAAAATAAAAAATTATATATTTATATAGGATAATTATATTTTTAAACTTTAGTAAGGATCTTTCAAATCAAGGTAGCGGGAGCTCGTCGGTTTTCTATGGTATTCATAGTGAGGAATCCGACATTCGGAGGTGTAATGCTAGACAATGGGAATTTTTGGAGAATAATGTGAGTGAAAAATTATGGTCGGCTATTGTGGCGTTGGGGGTGGTAGATGTGAAGGGACGGAGTAATCTTGTTTCTATTTTAAATAAGTTGGAGAGGGGGGGAGTAAGGAAGTGGAGGGTAGGAAGGAGTCATTCAGTGCGAATCAATGATTATAGGAGCATTGGATATTAGAGGGGGAGTGAATGCACTCAAAAGGAGGAGGGTTAATTCTCTTATCAAAAAAGGCAAAGCAAATATTTTTTTAATCCAAGAGACTAAGGTGACAAACATGAGTGAGGCAATTGCTACGAGTTTTTGGGCCTCTTCGGATGTTGGGTATTCTTATTCTAATTCGAGAGGTAGATCGGGGGGTTTGCTCTCCCTTTGGAATAATGTGAAAATGGAAGTTTTATTTAGTTTCAGTGGTGAAGGTTTCTTGGGGATAAAATTGAGGTGGGATTATAAGCTTTATTATGTGATTAATGTGTATTCGTCTTGTGACTTTCATAAAAAGAAGATTTTGTGGGAGAAACTTTTATCTTTGAAGGAAAAATTCAAAGATGGAGAATGGATTGTGGGCGGGGATTTCAATGTCGTGAAGGATGTGAAAGAAAGAAGGGGCAAAGTTGGAAGTGTTAATAATAGAGAGGCGGAATTGTTCTCGGAATTCATTGATAAATCTACTTTGGTGGATATTCCTTGCAAAGGTAAAAAATTCACTTGGTTTAGAGGGGACGGGAAAGCGAAAAGTAGAATTGATAGATTTCTTTTGTCTAGTGTTGTTATCGATAGATGGGAGGTGGTTGGTCAAGTGATTGGAGATAGAGATATTTCGGACCATTGTCCAATTTGGATTAAGACGGATAATGCCAATTGGGGTCCCAAACCATTTAAGTTCAATAACGAATGGTTTTCTTTGGATTCTTTTTTACCTTTTGTGGAGAATGAATGGAAGAGTATGGTGGTGGAAGGTAGAGGTGATTTCGTTTTGAAGGAAAAGCTTAGGATTTTGAAAGACAAATTAAAGGCGTGGAACAAGGAGGTGTTCGGGAAGATTGAGTTGGAGTTGGAGGAGTGTGTTTGTAATATTAATAAGGAGGATGACAAGTTGGATTCAGATTCTAGTCCTTCGTTTATTGACAATCTTGATTTGAGAAAGGAGGCAAGCGGTAATTTTTGGAAGAATCTAAGGATTAAGGAGAATATGATTATTCAAAAATCTAGATCTAAGTGGCTTAAAGAGGGAGATGCTAATAGCGGTTTTTTTCATAAAGTGTTGAAGCAAAGAAGGAGTCAAAATCACTTAGGGCCGATTCTTACTCCCGAAGGATTGAAGGAGTCGGTGGAGGATGTTAAAGAAGCGGTTTGGAATCATTTTTGTTTTAAATTCTTGGAAACGGAGGAGGATAGACCGGTGTTGGATGGTATTCCTTTCAATGCTATTAGTGCGGAAGAAGTTATGGATTTAGAAAACCTTTTCTTGAAGTAGAAATTAAGGAAGCGATTTGGGAGTGTGGTGGTGACAAAAGCCCGGGTCCGGATGGGTATTCTTTTCTTTTCATTAAGAAGTGTTGGCATTTCATTAAATTAGATTTCGTGAAGTTCTTTAATCATGTTTTTGAGGGAAGATCTATTTCAAAGGCCATTACTTCATCTTTTCTTTCCTTAATTCCAAAAGTTAATAATCCTTTAACTTTGGATGACTATAGGCCCATTTGCTTGGTGGGATGCTTGTATAAGGTGTGGCTAAGTTATTGGTGGGTAGATTAAAAAGGGTGTTTAATTCTATCATCTCTCCGTGTCAAAGTGCTTTTGTTCCCGGGAGACAATTCTTGGATGGAGTGTTAGTAGCGAATAAAGTGGTGGATTATGCGAGAAAAGAAGGTAAAAATTGTATGCTCTTTAAAGTTGACTTTGAGAAGGCATACGATAAAGTTAGTTGGAACTTTCTTCGTTACATGCTTAGGAGGATGGGGTTCGGAGACAAATGGTTGCAATGGATGGAACTTTTTGTGTTCAATAGTAGCATGTCGGTTTTAGTTGATGGGAGCCCCACAAAGGAATTTTTGGTTTCGCGTGGTTTGAGACAAGGCGATCCTTTGTCCCCATTTCTTTTTGTTTTGGTGGCGGAAGGATTAGCGGGCCTTGTGAGAAAGTCCATTGATATCGGTGAATTTCAAAGCTTTGATATTAGAGGTTCTTGTAAAGTGGAGTTGCTACAATTTGCGGACGATACTTTGATTGTGGGGGATGGGAGTTGGAAGCATGCATGGGCGATAAAAGCGGTTCTTCGGGCTTTTGAAGTGGTTTCGGGCTTAGGAATTAATTATCACAAAAGCAAATTGATTGGTATTAATTTTAATAGTTTTTTCTTGGAGGCGGCATCTCATTTGTTTTCATGTAGGAGAGAAGATAGCAACTTCTATTTTCTTGGCATTCCCATCGGATTCAATCCTAGGAAGGAATCCACTTGGAATCCTCTTGTGCTCAAGATGAAGAAGCGTTTGGAAGGATGGACAAACCGCTTTTTGAATTTGGGAGGTAGGATCACTCTTTTAAAGTCCGTGTTGAGTTCTTTAACAATCTTTACTTTGTCCTTTTTTAAAGCTCCGAGTAAGATTATTAAAAAATTACTAGCATACAAAATAAGTTTTTGTGGGGGGGAGTGAGGGAAAAGAGAACCATTTATTGGGTGCGGTGGGAGGATGTTAATTTACCTATGGAGAAAGGGGGTCTTGGAGTGAAAATATTGGTTTCTTTAATTTAGCCTTGCTTAATAAATGGAGATGGAGAATTGTTCAAGGTCAAAATTCTTTGTGGTATAATTTCTTGAAATCATGTTATGGATATTTAGCTACAAAGGTTTTGTGTGTTGATAAAAGCTCTAATTTTTCTTCTACCTGTTCCTATTGGTGGAAGGATATTTTAAAGATTGGTGGTTGTTTTTTGTTGGATCCCTTGGTTGAGAATTGTAGGTTTACCATTCATGATGGTTTTAAAACTCCTTTTTGGGAAGCTAAGTGGTTGGATAATATGGTGTTGAAAGAGTTTTTTCCGGATTTATTTAAAGTTTCGTGTTTGAAAAATGTTTCGGTGGCGGCTATGGGAGGATGGAGAGAGGGAAGATGGAATTGGAGTAATCTTGGTATTCTTAATGTTATCGTGGAGTGTAGCGGGTTAACGGAGATTTTTTGTGCTTTAAAGGATAGGTTGTAGAATTTTGGAGGATGGTCGGAGGGAAAAGACGAAGTGGCGTGGCTTGCCGATCCGAGTTTGGTTTTTTTGGTAGCTTCTTGTTACGATTTTTATGAAAAAATGCGTCTTCCGTTTGGTCCTAAAAATAAATGTGATGATGCTTTTGGCTTGTTATGGAAATTGGAAGTTCCTTTTAAAATAAAAGCTTTTGGTTGGAGACTTTTTCTCAACAAGCTTCCAACAAAGGATCTTTTGACGTATAGAGGTTTGTCTTTATCCAACGATAATTTATTATGTTCTTTGTGTGGTTGTTGTTTGGAGGATAAGGATCATTTATTTTTTAGGTGCCCGGTGGTGAAAAGGATTTGGCGGGAGGTAGCTTTTTGGGTCGGTAAAGAGGATAATAGGGAGGTAGAAGGTTTAGACAACTTTATGGATTGGTATGATTTCTTCGATAGCATGAAGGTGAGGCATAGAAAGGAGGGTGTTGTGTGGCTTGCGACAACTTGGCACGTGTGGCTTTTAAGGAATGGGGTTTGTTTTAGGAGAGATAATTGGAATATTAATAATGCCGTTTGGAATATTAAGTTGCTTTGTTGGAGGTGGTCTTTTTGTGGGAATATTACCCATTCCAAATACTCCTTTTATGAGTTCATTAAGGATCCTACATTCTTCATCTCATAAATGGTATTTGGTTGGTAATTTTTTCTTTGGTCGGCTCTTTCCGACTTTTGTAAGTGGGTTGGAGAACCCCTAATTCTTCCGTTATTGAATTTTGCTTTCTAAAATATATATATATATATATATATATATATATATATATATATATATATATATATATATATATATATATATATATATATATATATATATATATATATATATATATATATATATATATATATATATATATTTTTAAACTTTAAAAAAATTGTAAAGAGTATAGCGAGAAGTTAGTACTATTTGTAGAGGTCATTTTCAAGATTTTTTTGAAAAAATAAATATATACTGATATGAAGCTGTTGTCATGTTTACATTTATTATCATATAATATTAAAGCTTGCAGTGTTATATATACTATGAATGTTACTAACATTATAGTTGAAAGACTAGTACTATATAAAGACATGGTTTACATGCATGGACTACTGTAATTTTATGCAAAGAAATAATTGAAAAAATGACATCTTTAATTCTCTTTTTAACTCATTATTTTGTTTGAAATTGTGTTGGTTATCAAAGGAGAGCCTCTAGTTCCAGCATTATTTGCATTTGGAGGCTCAATTATTGATGTTGACAATAACAACTATTTACAAATGTTTGTTAAAGCAAACTTCTTCCCTTATGGAAGAGACTTTGTGAATCACTCTCCAACCGGAAGATTTTCTAATAGAAAGCTTGCCCCAGATTATACATGTAATTTTCTTTTTCTTCAACATATCAAATTATTTACATACATTTTATAATTTATTACTATTCCAATAAAATTGTTTTTTCACTTTTTATTCTCATATTAGAATTTGATCTATATTTTTATTCATTGTAGATGAGGTTTTTGGATTTACCTCATATCAACCGGCTTACCTTAACCTAGTTACTGAAGAAAACAATCTTTTGATCGGTGCCAACTTTGCCTCAGCTGCTACTGGTTACCATCCTTCCACATCTGGAAAATAAGTAAATACATAAAGTCCCTCTCTTTTTTGTTTACTCTTTTTTGTTTACTTTAAGTTGCATGAGATAAATATAATATTTGATACTACTCCGGCCTGATTTATAAGCAAAAATTCTCTTTTTAGATTTATTGAATAATGAATGTATCTAGTCTACAAAAAAGACAAGATACATTAATTATTCGATGAACCTAAAAAGAAATTTTTTGCTTATATATAAGACCGGAGGGAGTATATCTTTTTGTGTATGTAGAATGTACTTTCATTAGGCCAACAACTAGAATACTACAAGGAATACCAGAAAGAATTGGTGAAAACAATTGGACAATCAAAAGCATTATCAGTAATATATGGTTCAATATATTTTGTTGTTGTCGGGACTAGTGATTTTGTACTAAATGATTACGTAGATCCATTTCTCCAAACAATTTACACACATTATCAATTCTCAGACATTCTTTTGCAATACTACTTTAATTTCATCCAGGTATGTTATATATTGCCTAAGAATTTTTTTTTGAGTATTCTTTGGTAATTTGAAGAAATAGAGAGGGTTTGACTTTTATCAAATAAGTATGAAACAGAAAATTTTGAAGAATTTGGGTGGTGAGGAATTAAGGAAAATTTTCTCTATAATATTAAACCTCCTTAATTTAGAGTTTAGATAAATTCTTCATAATCAATTTATTTTGTTATAATATTTTAATAATTATTTTCAATTATTATTTTACAAAAAAAATTAATTATTTCTTCTCTATTTCAGAGTAGAATTGAATTAAGGACTTACATCTTTTATCAATTATTTTTAATATAATTTTTTTAATAAAATTAATTAAATAAGATTGAAGTATAATATAATCATTTATCATGTTTTACTTTCAATTTTTTTTAATTTTAATTTGATATTACCTAAACCCTAATATACTATATTTTACTTGCAAAACAATAATATTTTATTCAAATTCTATTATTAAACAATACACTATGGATTGACAGGATTTATATGCACTAGGAGCAAGGAAGATTGGTGTGTCAACATTACCTCCTATAGGTTGTATGCCTATAGTCATCACTTTCTATGGTTTTCCCTACAACACATGTGTAGAAAAAATAAACGATATGTTGCTATTGACTTCAATAAAAAACTCAATCTCACTTCAACGAAATTGCTAAAAAAAGTTTCCAGACCTTAAACTGATCATCCTTGATATCTACCAACCTCTCTATAAACTTAGCACCAAACCTTCTGATTATGGTAAGAAGTCTAATTATGTTAAACCTATAAACTTGTCTTATTTATGGCTTATATTAATTAACAACTACATTTTTGCAGGATTTTCAGAATCTAGGAAGGCTTGTTATGGGACAGGATTAGTAGAAGTTACTTTTGCATGCAATTCAATATCTATAGGAACATGTGCTAATGCATCGGAATATGTATTTTGGGAAAGTTTTCATCCCACACAAGCTACACACAAGTATTTGATTGATCATTTGACTCCTGATTTAATCTCTTTTATACAAACTTAATCAATTCCTCATCGGCTTCTTAGAGTGTCTTTAATATGTATCACTTTAACAAAATAAAGTTGTCTTAAATATTAGTTATTACTCTACTACTTCATAAAAAATAATGCCATGTATCGTGTTACTATTTTAATGCAATATTAGTTAAGTTGTTTCAAATTTATTCTATAATTAAAATTGTGTACACCGGTTTTTAGTTACCTCTTTAAACTTGGTTAGCAACAAAAATCTTAAATTCATGTTACCTTTGAATTCGGGAAACAACAAAGCTTCAATAACACTAGCATTGTCGCCATCAGCAGCATACTAACATCCTACAACTAAAACATATCCGAGAAACACAGCTTCTCCCCCACTTAGCTTCAAGCCAACTCCTGCAACAAGTGATTTAAAAAACAAACAAGTACCGATAGTGTTGTACACACTTTTCGTGCACTAAGGGATAAACAACATTAGACAACTCTGGCCGGACGGACCGACCTGCTTTGATACCACTAATGTAACACTCCAATTTCTAACCAAAAATTATGTCAAAAATTAGAGTGTTTCAAAACTTTCAACAAGACATGGGATGTCACATTTCAACATATAAACAACACATAATCAGATACACCGCACTTTAATTTCGGAGGACCACATAACCACTTACACCAGCTTTTAGAACAAACCAACTTTTATTTAATATGCAGCGGAATTCATAACTATTCTACTTAAACAACGAGTCACCTTTATTCAACTAAAGCAACTTGAAAGCACAATAGTACTTTTTACTATTCAACTTAAAAATGCAACAGCTATAATAACAACAATGGAAACAACATAGACAATCATTCATCCCTCCCTGAGTGCTACGTATCAGAGTAACTAAACCGACTTGGACTGACAGCTACTAATTCTTCATTCTTGAATACTTGCACGTTACCAGTATAAAGGCAACGATGAAACAAATGAAAGGGGTGAGATATCAACAACTATAAGCAAGTGTATGATAAAAGGTATATTAGATCAAAGTCATACAAAATATCACCACTTCATGACAACAATTATGCAACAACCAATAAATAACTTAATAACAACAACAAGACAACTTTAATCAACCAACATATCAACATAACAACTTAAATCAACACAAATTAATAACAACAACAACTTTGACACACAACTCAAGATACGACACAACTGTGCATATGCATGTGGTAGCATTGGAGCAGAACTCTCAACTTAGAAATTGCCAGTTTATCGAGGCATCAAGGCATAAGATTTCGTCGCTAATTTGTCAATCCAGGCCAACATGGTGAGCATAGCTCCAACTTAATAATTGCCAAACCAGGCCAACTTAAGGATGCAAATGTAAATGAACGCAACAATCACAAACAACAACAATTCATCGTCACAAAGGCATAAGCCATTATTAACAATGTACCAATAGGCAGAGGTACTTAACGTCGCTTCAACACTGGACATAGGCCTACAAGTTAATCAACTTATCGACAACAACTTATAACATACAACTCAATTCAATCAACATAGGTCATAAGACCTGCAACTCAATAATGCCCATAAACAGGGACAAAAAAACTGATTCAACTGTACCTGCAAATCAACTTATTCGACATAGTTTCAACAAAAAATACCACCAGTATTATCTATAAATACATACGAACTACTCCGACAATTTTCAACTAATTTCGGACAACTAATTATACCGCTTAATTTGGCTAACTCATCTATTCGGAACTGTTTTCGTTAACTGTTATCACCGCTTCTTACTTACACGGCTTTTGGTAATTAACTTACTGATATAATGTTCCTGCTATAAAAACTAGATTACTACTAAATTACTGCTAGCTAATTATTCCAGTTTGCTAACATATAATTTCCTGCTAAATTCTGCTATTATACTGTTCCAACTTTTACTGCTATCACTACTCCAATCAACCACTAATCCTGAAATTATTACCAAAATATCTCTGTTATTTAATTCCTTTGTTATTTACTCGTGTATATTGCTACTCGTCAACTGCCATACTACTACTCTAATAATGCTACCACACTTTTATCCTACTCTACTATTTGTCTGGCTCTGCAGATTAATTACTAAGAGCCTTGCTAATAATTAATTCAGCCTGCACATAACTACTAACTTGATTATATTAAAATACCAATTTCTATCGATTTAATTAAAACTACGGTTTTCTGCTGAATCTACTAACATATTGCTTCTACTGCACATTATGACTTATCAGCATTATTATCCAATCATCATTATTATCCTTCAACTAATCAAATTATATTACTTTACTAAACAATATATTGCTACTAGATAATATATATTAATTACTAAGGGGTCTTATTAGTTACTAGGATAACGCTTGAACCCAAAAGTTATATGTCACAACCAAACAAAAGTCTACCCCCCACCATATATAGGAGGTACCCGCCCCCACTTGCTGGACCATGGGGCGCCTGCCCCTAATGCTATGGGGTCCACCACTTTCCTCTTCTCCCATGGGACTTCCGTCCCTTGTTACTGGTGGCCCCCGCCACCTTCTCCAAACCTCACCTTCTTCACCTGTTCCCAGAATTGCTACTATGAACTTTTGAGAAATTTCTTCTTCGGTCGATCCAACGAAATTGACACAACAATATTTCCACCAACAACATAGATTACAGTTTCAATTAACCAGCACAACGACTAAATACCAGCAACAATCCAACACAGTTATAGAACCACCAAAAATCACAAAATCAATAATTTATCATGGAATCAATATCACCGAAACAACAAACAAATCCATGGCACAAAATTATACAACCTAACCCCACATACGGTCTATCATAAACCCGATTATAGAGATTGAACCCCACCCTTACCTTGGCTATACGGTCATTCAAATCCTCCGATTGAAATTCCCAACTTTTGGCTCTTGACAACAATCTCTCATATCTTCTTTTCTCCAACCCTTGTGCCTCTCTCTCTTATTGGTATCAACAACCAAAAACCTAATTTTCTCATTTTCTTATATTCTCTCAATTTAATATAATAGACCAAATAATACTATTATTCTAATTAATCTATTGGGCTTACTTTCTATACTCCCAATATTACTACTTTCAACATAACAACCCAAGTCCACTTAAAATTGATCTTATAGAATAATCTAATAATACTTCTAATATTATTTTCTACCATTTCGTAAATCCATCAATTAAAATAATACTCTAAAGTAATATGTCAATAATTCACCGCTTTGTCAATAAATTCCAAAACTCTCAGAATATATTTAATTAAATAATTAATTAAATATTCGGGCGTTACACATATTCTTTTATTACTTTAGATTGTGATAAGAGATTGAATCTTGAGTTATCTAATATGTGTTGAAGTATGGTTATTGATACTCCTGCTATAGGTTTAGTGACTACTTCATTTGTATTTTTGAATTGTCCGTTGAGCTTTTTTTGGTAGGAATTTCGAAATGGATTTAGTGTGTCTTCCGTTAGATCAACTTGATGTTATCCTTAGAATGAACTGGTTGGAATTCAACCAAGTTTATATGAACTGTTTAGCTAAGATAATTATTTTTCCTGAGTCTAGGGATGAGGTAAAGTTGTTTATGTCTCTAAACAAGTGAAGGAGTCAGTGCAGGATGGCGATGTGATGTTTATGTTGTTGGCAACCTTGAATTCTAGTGGAAAAGTAGCAATTGGTAATTTAGCGATTGTTCGTGACTTTCCAGAGGTATTTCTTGAAGATATAAGTGACTTACCACCAGAGTTTAAAGTGGAGTTCACGGTTGATTTAATTCCATATCGTATGTCGGCATCCGAATTGAAAGATTTGAAGAATCAACTTGAATATTTGCTTGAGAAGAGTTTCATTCGTTCGAGTGTGTCACTGTGGGTTGTACCAATTTTGTTGGTTAATATGAAAGAAGGTTCTATGAGACTTTTTGTGGATTATAGACAACTGCATTAGGTTACTATCAAGAATAGGTATGCACTTTCGAGGTTTAATGACTTGATGGATCAGTTGGTGGTGCAAGTGTGTTCAGTGAGATAGATTTGAGGTTAAGGTATCATCAGATTTGTGATAAGACTGCTTTTAGAATGAGGTATGGTCACTATGGGTATTCGGTAATGTCGTTTGGTGTGACTAATGCGCCGGGTGTTTTCATGGAGAATATGAACAAGATTTTCCATACGTATTTGAGCAAGTTTGTGGTTGTTTTCATTGATGATATTTTGATTTATTCGAAGAGAGAAGAAGATCATGCAGAACATTTGAATATTGTGTTAACAGTGCTGAAGGAGAAGCAGTTGTATGTTATGTTTTCTAAGTGTGAGTTTTGGTTAAAGGAAGTGAATTTCCTTGGCCATGTGATTTCGAGATGAGGTATTGTTGTTGATCCGTCGAAAATTGAAGTTGTATCCCAGTGGGAAGTTCTGAAATATATTTTTGAGATTAGAAGTTTTCTTGTTTTAGCATGTTATTATCAGAAATTTATTGAAGGATTTTCCAAATTAGCTTTGTCGTTGACGAGGAAAGGTCAAACTTTTATTTGGGATGCAAAATGTGAGGAGAGTTTTTAAGAGCTTAAGGGTAAGTTGACGACATCTCCTGTATTGACTTTTCCTAATCCGTCAGAACCATTTGTTGTGTATTGTGATTCTTTGTTGATGGGATTGGGAGGTGCGTTGATGCAGAATCACCAAGTTGTGGCTTATGCTTCAAGACAACTCAAAGTACATGAGAGGAATTATCCAACGCATGACTTGGAGTTGGTTGATGTTGCGTTTGCATTGAAACTTTTGAGACATTATTTGTTTGGGTCAAGATTCAAAGTGTTTAGTGATCGTAAGAGTTTGAAGTATCTCTTTGATCAGAAAGAGTTGAATATGAGGCATAAAAGATGGTTAGAATTTTTGAAGGATTATGATTTTGGTTTGAATTACCATCCGGGTGAAACAAATGTGGTGGTTGATGCATTGAGTAGGAAATATTTGCATATGTCGACGTTGATGGTAAAAGAGTTAGGAATGATTGAACAATTTCGAGATATGAGTTTGATTTGTGAAAGGACTTCTTTTGGAGTTAAGCTTGGTATATTAAACCTTACTAGTGGTATTCTTGATGAGATTCGGGAATGTCAGAAATCTGATTTGAGTTTGGTGGATCGATTGACTTTGATCAATCAAGGTCGAGGTGGTGATTTTCGAATTGATGAAAGTGGTATCATGAGATGTCATGAAAGTGCATATGATGAAGTTTATGGAAAACGTGAATTATATTCTAAGTGTTATTAAGCATGACAGGTGTTTGTGGTTTTTGAATTATATGTGACACCGTTGGATTGATATGCATGATATATTACTCTGATTTATGCTATATTTTCTGCGGGATTTAGAAGGGTGTTACAAGGGTCTCATATGCATTAAAGCCATGTTTAAAGATAAGATGTGTTACTTCATAAATATCTATTCTTCTTGTAATTTGGCTTTGAAGAGGGAGTTGTGGGAACATTTGTTAGAACTTAAGCGGAAATGGGCTGATGGGGAATGGTGTACAACAAGGGATTTCAACTCTGTTAGAAGTTCTTCTAAGAGGGTGGATTGCAATGATTATTACAATTCGCAGGAGGTCTATAAATTCAATGACTTCATTGAGCTAATGTAGTTGATTAACTTACCTACTGTTTCAAGAAGATTTTTGTGGTGTAAAGGGTGAGAGGTCCATGAGCAAGCTTGATAGAATATTGTTATCATATGGTTTTGCAACTTTGGTTGAGGCTTCGACTCAAGATATAAGGCCAAATGATATTTTTTATCATAGCCCGATTTGTCTAAGGTGCAATTCCTTGAACTAGGATACAGGGACAAATGATAAAATCTACAAAAAGGGATAGGTTTTGATGAAACCTTTGCTCCTTTAGCTAGACTAGAATCCATTGGGTATTATTAGCTTTTTCTTGCATAATGAATTTCAAATTATTTCAAATGGATGTAAAAAGTAGTTTTCTAATTGGTTATTTTCAAGAGAAGGTATTTATTGGCAAACCTCCAGGATTTATCAATCCAACCTTTCCAGACCTTGTTTTAAAGCTTAAGAAAGAACTATATAAGCTGAAACAAGCTCCTAGAGTCTGGTATGACCGTCTAAGTAAGATCTTGTTTTAAAATAACTTCACGAATGGAAAAGTTGATAAAAATCTCTTCACTAAGAAAACTGAGCATGATATTCTATTAGTTCTAATTTACGTTGATGATATCATCTTCGGTGCTACTAACTAATTCTTGTACAAGGAATTTTCTGATATTATGCATAATGAATTCAATATGTCAATGAAGGGAGCGCTAAAGTACTTTGTATGACTACAAATTCATCAAACTAAAAAGGAAAAATTCATAAATCAAGCTAAATACTGCAAAGAACCGCAAAAAAGATTTGACATGGAAAAGTCAAAAGAAAGAGCAACACCATTGTCAACATCATGCGACCTTGACAAAGACGAAGATGGAAAACAAGTTGAAGAAAGCAAGTATCTAGGTATAATATTTTTTAAATAAAAATAAAATAAATGTTATTAGGTTGAAATTTATACGATGTTGATTTTATTTGTATAATTATTTATACAAATGTTTTTGCTCAGTTGAGAATATAAATTATCAATTAAAGCCGTTAGACTAAAAGAAAATATAGGACTAAGGTTTGGAGCAAAGTTCCACTCATTCAGTTAACGAACTTAGTTTTTAACTCATATTCAGCTCATTGGTTCATGAACCTAGTTCAATTATTTAATTTTTGAATTGAATTTTAAACTATTTTTGAGTTGGTTCGGTTCATTGACAGCCTCAGTTGGTGAAATATGACGGGAGAGATAAAAAATAGGGACAGAAAATATTGCGAGAACTATTGTTTGACGAATTTTTTTTGTAAGAACTATAATTGAATGTTGTCATATTGATAAGGACTCTACATATTTAACCCTATAATTAATATGTTTATGTAATAAATTTAATATAATAAAATACAAATATTTGAACAATTTATATCTCAAAATTGTTATTGCTCACTTTTTTAACTTTTTTAATGTTGATTAAAGTTTGATCATGAGAAAACTTTGATGGTGTTAGCATTGTTGTCAGTTAAGTTGATTAAACACACTTCTAAGCTCGTCAGACATTAGACAATAACTCAATGAATATGAATTGACTTTATACAATAATTAATAATTGACTTGTCAAACCTGTATCCGTTAAACCATCTTTAAAATATCATAAGTTACTTTCTACACCGAGATCAAAATATCAATAAACAATCTTAGTGGTATTTTAATAATGTTAACTATAGTTAGTCATTCAAAAACAAAACAAAAACTACCAATCGTACGGTTCGATCCTCCGCAACTGCGATCGGGAGGGGGCTTGACCCACTTGATGCCAGAGCCCGAACCGGACTATAATAATGAATCAAAACCATTAAATTTTAAAACAAATGGATAACAGTGTCAATCTTTTTTTTCTCTCTCCTCCATTATTAAAATAAATGATGCTCCATTATTAAAATAAATGATGGAGGAGAAAGAAAAAAAGATTGATACTTAATCTTCACCATTTATTTTAAAATCTAATGGTTCAGATTCAGTCTCATATTAATTATATTTAGAATAATTGTTAAGTATTTTATTTTATTGGACGTCGTATAATCTAATAAGATCTCATATTCTATATTGAGTAGACATAAAAGTTAAAAAGAGTTTATAAATAATTACTCCCTCCGTTTTTTATTAAAAGTCGTTTTAGACTTTTCACAATTTAAGAAAAATAATAATTGTTGTATGAAAATGAAAAATTATGAAAGTTTTTACAAAATTATCCTTCATTAATGACATATGGAAGATCAATTTATATAATTTAAAGGAGAGAGAATAATAAATATTTAAGGATATAATAGTAAAAATAGCATTAATTATTCATTGGAATTGTAAAGCGACTTATATTTAAATACAAATATTTTTTCCAAAACGACTTATAATAAAAAACGGAAGGAGTATATACTTTATCTTATAAGTCGGTTTTGATCTAAGTCTATTAACAAAATACCTATCCATTACTAATACTAAAGTATGATTAAAGTTCACTTTTTAAAGATTTATATGTGGCCTATCGGGTTTGAAACAATTATGTATTAATGAGTTAATTTCTAGTATCTTCTATAAATAAAAAACTTAAATAAATTCATCAATCAATGAAAGAAATACGTAATCTAGACACTGTGAGAATCAATGTATAAATCAAAAAAGATATATACAAGTACAATTATAAAATAAATTAAAATAAAATCTAAAATTATAAGATGAAATTCATCAATCGATGAAAGAAATACGTAATCTAGACACTGTGAGAATCAATGTATTTATTTACTTTTTGTTCTAAGTACTTTTGTTTTTATTTCTATAAAATTAATTTTTATTAAAGCTAATGGTTGTCCTATAAAAATTATTTAATTTGAGTCTTTATCACTAATATATTATAGATATTAAAATCAATATGAATCAACTTAAACATAAGCAAACTTAAATATAAGCAATTTTATAAAGATTAAAACAAAATAATGATGACTAAAAATAACATACAAAACGTATGAAAAACCAAAAGTTAAAAAAATAAAAAATAAAAAACAAATGTTATATATTTATGGAGGATAATTATATTTTTTAACTTTAAAAAAAAGTGTAAGGAATAACACTACATGTTGTTTTCTCTTTTCGAGATACTAAAGAGTACTACTATTTGTAGATTTTCAAGATTTTTTGAAAAGGCAAATATATATGTTTTGAAGCTTTTGCGATGTTTATATTTATTATCATATAATATTAAAGCTTATAGAGTTATGTGAATGTTACTAACATTAAAGTTGAGAACTAGTACTATATAAAAACATGGTTTGAATACATGGACTGCAATTGTATGCAAAGAAATAATTGGAAAAATGGCATCTTTAATTCTCTTTTTAACTTTCATTATTCAATTTGAAATTGTGTTGGTGGTTGATGTGATTAAAGGACACAACTAAAAATAAGACATTTGGTTTCAAGATTTTACATCAGGTATTAAGATAATTGATGGGAAAAATATTTGTCAAAGGATTTTACATCAGGTATTTAACTCAAATGATGGAAAAAAAATTTGATTTAGTGATTTTACATCAGACATTTAACTCAAATGATGGGAAAAATAACGCGGTGGCAAACTTGTAATTAAAACGAAAATGGGTTATAAGGTCTTTCCAATCGGTGCTAACACTAACCGATGGGAAAAGTTTGTTAACGTGGCGTTTGCATCAGCCCATATTTCCACCGATGGGAAAAGTTGGTTTGCTAACTGGGCTTTTACATCGGCCCAAATTTGCACCGATAGAAAAATCCCTCTTTTTCACTAAAACCCTAGCCTCCTTTCTACTAAAACTCAAACATTTCTTTTTTCTTCTTTCTTCACCGTGACTGAACCCGCGACCGCCAAACTCCAAACGCCAAACGCAAAACGCCGCACAGCTCTCACCATGACTGAACCCTCGACCGTTCTCCGCCGTGACTGAACCTGCGACGGCCGCAACCGTTAGCTGTTGAACCTGCGACCGTTCTGCGCCGTGACTGAACCTGCGACGGCCGCAACCGTTCGCTGTTGAACCCGCGACCAACCAGCCACCACCAAACGCCGTCATATCTATCTTCTCCGGTATGTTTTCTGTAAACCCCTTTCTACTTTGTATCTTGTGGTTTATGTTCAAAACCCTTTCTACTCTTCTGTATCTGTTAAGGATATGCTTGTCGGGATTGGTGGTTCCGTCATAAGGATCTGGCATGGGTGGTTTTTCCATTCCTCTTGGTAGCCGAACCCTTCTAATTTCTTCGGACAGAGGACTGCGAAACTCTTCTTCGTCGCTGCGTACAGGTGAGAGGGAATATCCTCTCCAGTGGCTACGGCGAAGCCGGGGAGGGCTTCGGGGTCATTTCTTTCCTAGGGCCCTTTCAATCACAATTGGAGAGGGGCGTCTCTCCCCAGGGGTAGTACGCTCTCGTTTCTTTCAGGCATTTTTCGCTCCAGTATTGGGCCGCAACTTCGTGGCCGTGGGGAAGGGCTTTCTGAATCCCGTTGTCCTCGTCTCGGGGATGGAGTGTCCTTTCGTTGAGGGGAGGGCATAGGATCTGTAGCAATAGGTCCTCCTCGGTGACGAATGGGAGTGAGGGAGAGAACGTGATCGATGATGCCTCCGCGGGGGAGAACGTGATCGCTGCTTCTTTTCCAGCTTGGTGATCCTTCAATTTTGCTGGTACAAGAGGCGGTTGGTCAGATTGATGGTTGTAAGCAGGAGTGCTGTGGTCGGATCAGCGTTCTCGGGCACAAGGACGTCCACGTGGTCGTAGTTGATATTCTCCTGCTGGTTCTCGAGCTGCCTAGAGGCTTGCGTCGAGGATGAGGCTGGTTGTCCATCCCTCAGATCGACCTCGTCGCGCCTGGGTTAAACCTGCCGATTAGCGGTAGTGTTCTGGAGCAGTAGGTCGAGGTTAAATCGGTCACTATTTTGGTGATTGTTGTTGTTGTTGACCATGATGACCGGGAGTTGGTTTCGAAGTTTCTTTGATCTTTGTTGTTCAGAAAAGACGGGGAAGCAAAATTCTCACAGATGACGCCACTGGTCGTACCTGATCAGAAGGATCGTTAAGGTCTGCAACATGCTGGACTTCTCTGAACTGGGGGGTGTACCTAAGGTACTCCAATGTCAAAGTAAGTTTGAGAGTAAGGAGAGCAAGTACAAAAAAGGTGTGATAGAATAAATATTGAATACCTGACCCTCTAGTGAAAGAGGGTATTTATAGCCCTCGGCGCTGGGCCAAGATTTCCTAATTGGGACAAATCTATTGGAGGCCCACATGTTAGAAAACTGCCAGAATCCTACGTGGTAGGGTTGAGTCAGCAAATGACTCACATCCTGAGTGAATGCTGCTATGGTTTTGAGCTCGAGTTTGAATGAACAAAAATATAAAAACGGAAAAGTAATTATTAACATAAAAAGAATTCATTCTTCGAAAAGATAAGATTTATCCAGCATTGCATACAATCTACTTCTCATAAATCTTATCAAGCAAATATACAAATTAATGTTTTACTTATTTTTCTGAAAGGTAAGAAGATTTCTGAGTTTTTTTTAATAAAAAATTGCTCTTTTTTTCATGTTTCTTAAATATAAAAGAATTAATGTGAGATTGTAATGTGACTTGGAAGCTTTAATTTTGTTTAATGATTTTGTCAATTTATTGATATGTTTTCATTGATTTAGTAGCTTTAGCAGCTTATTATAACAAGCATATTATAACAAGGCAGATTATAACTGGAAGATGCATAACTGTTGATAATGCCTCAATACACCATTTCTATTACACTTATATATTGTATTTGTATGATTCATAGAAAATCAAACCTGCAAGGATAATAAACCAGCATATAATTTCTTATACTATCATGAAATATTTAACAAGAATAATTGCTAACATTATTGGCTTTCACTTTATTTCTTGCTTCATGAAACTGCAGATTAAATACACCAATTTGACAAAAGTCTTATCAAGTGCTTTAAAAAGTGCAGAGGGAAAGTGTCATGTTCTTAAACTATTATTATAATGTATTGTATCAATTATTGAACCAGCCTACACCAATATTATAAACAATTTTCAAGACATCAATAGGGAGTTAACAACTTATTTAGTTTACCAGGTCTAATGATACTACTACAATTTTGGTAAAAAATTTAACTTTGATAAAAATTAACTATAAAGAGAAACGATGATAATCAATTTCAATTTAATACTTGTGTTTTAATTATATGTCACTTTTTAACTTATTGAGTAATTGCATTTAGCATCACTTTTAAAGTTTTTTTAAAAGATTCTATAATTGTTCAAAATTTATATTAAAGAAATATATCTCATAATTAGCACCGTTCTCCTATTTTTTTAAATAATTTTATGAGGAAATAAAATAGAAAATAAATATATTGATATCTTATACTATTCAACTTTTTCAATAATATTTTAATTAAAAAAATAATTAAAACAAATTTAGAGTTATTTTTTCCTTAAATATTTAAATAAAAAATAAAAGTCATAAAACGAGGGAGAAAATTTACCACTACATGAGATAATGGTCTCTAATTTTTTTTTCTAACCTAGTCCTATATTTCAACTTCTAAAAATCTTGTGATACTTCAAATTCACCAGTGATCTCCTACATTCTTGCTTTTAAAACACTTTTTTGTGATGCCTGAAATTTACATCTACAAAAAATATATAATTAAGGATTAGTAAACAATAGCAAAATTAAAATATATGATGATAAAATAACAATTATATATTTGAAGTTAAAGATAATAAAATAAAAATCATAGATTTGAAGATAAATATATTTCTTCTAACCTGAGGGAGATGTTCCTGCAATCTCCTACCTTCTTTCTTTTAAAAATCTTTTTTGTGAAGCTTTAAATTTCAAAATTAGTTTTGATTTAAAGAAGGGAGCAATCTCCTAAACTGACCATGAAGTGAGTTAGTGGGGTAGTGGTAGACTGGTAGTGGACAATGGCTACTTCGTGTATACTTTTTTTATTATTACAATTTGCAAGAAAAAAAAATTACAATAGATAAATTATTGCAAGAAAAAGACAATTAAAAATGAATAGTTGGCATGTATAGCAGTTAGAAATTAAGTGGATTAATGGTTTGGACACTACTAAAAATAAGACATTTGGTTTCAAGATTTTACATCAGGTATTAAGATAATTGATGGGAAAAATATTTGTCAAAGGATTTTACATCAGGTATTTAACTCAAATGATGGAAAAAAAATTTGATTTAGTGATTTTACATCAGACATTTAACTCAAATGATGGGAAAAATAACGCGGTGGCAAACTTGTAATTAAAACGAAAATGGGTTATAAGGTCTTTCCAATCGGTGCTAACACTAACCGATGGGAAAAGTTTGTTAACGTGGCGTTTGCATCAGCCCATATTTCCACCGATGGGAAAAGTTGGTTTGCTAACTGGGCTTTTACATCGGCCCAAATTTGCACCGATAGAAAAATCCCTCTTTTTCACTAAAACCCTAGCCTCCTTTCTACTAAAACTCAAACATTTCTTTTTTCTTCTTTCTTCACCGTGACTGAACCCGCGACCGCCAAACTCCAAACGCCAAACGCAAAACGCCGCACAGCTCTCACCATGACTGAACCCTCGACCGTTCTCCGCCGTGACTGAACCTGCGACGGCCGCAACCGTTAGCTGTTGAACCTGCGACCGTTCTGCGCCGTGACTGAACCTGCGACGGCCGCAACCGTTCGCTGTTGAACCCGCGACCAACCAGCCACCACCAAACGCCGTCATATCTATCTTCTCCGGTATGTTTTCTGTAAACCCCTTTCTACTTTGTATCTTGTGGTTTATGTTCAAAACCCTTTCTACTCTTCTGTATCTGGTGGCTTATTAAAAAAAACATTAGAAAGAAAGTATCATTTTTACTGAACCATTGGTCAAATTTGTACCATAAATTATCTCGACCCAACCAGTCTTCTTCGAAGGGACGCAACATAAAAATAGGAACATGGATTTGCATATTTGGTTGTTCCCGTGAATTTATACCCACACATTTATAGTATCAGTTGTTCCCGTGAATTTTATTAATATATTCGCCTTGATTGTGAAACCGTTTTAATCGATTTGTGTTGATGCACCGTTAATCAAACTGCTATAAAGATTAGAAATTTGATTGGGTTAGTGTGAAGATGATGATTTTTTGTTGTTGTGGTGGTGTTGTTTAATTGTGTATACTGCTGGAAATTCCATGTGTGTTGTTGATTTGTTTCAAGTGTCAGTTAGATGAGTTGTTCACAGTCCAAGTTTACCTACATGACAGTATGGTTTGTGATTGGAAAAAGTGTGATTAAAATAGACTCAATGCTGAAAATTGGTTTGAATATTTGTCTTGATGTTAATTAAGCAACTAATGGGGGTACTGTGTTGAGCTTAATTGGGAAATATTAACATTGGTGTTTGTTTTGGGAGTCTATTTTAGATTGTGTATAAGCTGAATGTTTTCTCTATTGATGAGCTTGTCATAAGTTGTTATTCTTGCATTAGAAAGTTGATAAAAAAGGCTTGGACAAAATGGTGAAGTTACTTATGGTTGTTGTGATGCTTATATTCTTGAATTAGAAGTTCTTATGCATAATTGTTGATCCATGAATGTTGAAGTTGTATGACATAAACATGTTTGGTGGATATATTTGAACTCGTTGGAGTGTGGTTAATTTTTGGTTGATTCATGAGAGATTAAAGTATGCTAGTGCTTGAGTTTTACTTCACAAAAATGTTTGAGAAAATATATAAACAAAGTGTGTTTGAGTTCTAATTTTTGTGTGATGTTTAAGTGTGATTTCAAGATGTTTTGGGACTGTTTTAAAACACTAATAAACCAGAATTTTGATTGTGAATTGTTGTGTTCATAGATAAATAAGAATTGCTCGAGGTGTGGTTGATGGATAATTGTTGTAAATTTTCAGTGTTGATTGTTGTTGAATTTTGTTCAAGAAAACTAGTAATAAATGTGTTGATATGAACTAAGATAGTAATGAATGTTGAAGTTGTATGACATAAACATGTTTGGTGGATATATTTGAACTCGTTGGAGTGTGGTTAATTTTTGGTTGATTCATGAGAGATTAAAGTATGCTAGTGCTTGAGTTTTACTTCACAAAAATGTTTGAGAAAATATATAAACAAAGTGTGTTTGAGTTCTAATTTTTGTGTGATGTTTAAGTGTGGTTAGAAACCGATGTAAAAGGTTGCGTATTTTTTTTTTAATAAATTTTTTTATTGTTTTTCACATCAGACCTATGAAATCAACCGATGTAGTATGATGACTTTCACATCGGGCTCTGACCCGATGTAAAATGTCTCAGACTTTTTACATCGCCTGTGTTTACATCGGGCCTAGGACCGATGTAAAAAGTCATTTTCGCCCGATGTAAAAACTATTTTCTGTACTAGTGGGAGAGCCTCTAGTTCTAGCATTATTTGCATTCTTTTCAATTATTTCTTTGCATATAATTGCATTCCATGCATATAGCACTGTCTACATATAGTAATAGTCCTTCAACTGTAATATTAATAACATTCATATAACACAGTAAGCTTTAATATTTATATGATAATAAATATAAATATGACAATAATTTCAAAACAGTATATATTTGTTTTTCCAAAAAAATCTTGAAAATGACCTCTATAAATGGTACTACTCCTCACTATCTTGAAAATAACATATAGTACTACTCTTTACAATTTTTCTAAAATTTAAAAATATAATTATCCTCTATAAATATATAACATTTGTTTTTTATTTTTAACTTTTTTTTTAATTTTGGTTTCTCATACATTTTACCTTTACTTTTAGTCATTTTTATTTTGTTTTAATTCTTATAAAATTGCTTATATTTTAAGTTGATCCTTGTAATATTAGTAATAAAGACTCGAATCAAATAATTTATATATTATAAAGATTAAGTTTAACGAAAATTAATTTTATAAAAATAAAAACAAAAGTACTGAGATCAAATGTTAAATAAAAATATTTACAAATATGAAAAGTAAATTAAAAGATTAAGTTCTTTTCCGTTGTCTTTGTTTTCTTTCATTTTACTTTCTTCTATAAAAATCTTTATAAATTAAATATAGTCACCTTATGAAAAAGTCAAATTCTTTCTAATCTTATCTTACTTTTTATAGATTTTAGATATTTTTTTATAATTGTAGACATCTCTTTTGATTTGTACATTAGTTGCAGTCAAATTCTTTCTAATTTCATCTTATATTTTTATATTTTATACTTATAAATGTACACATCTTTTAATTTTTGTACATTAATTTTCACCGTCTAGATCGAGTATTTCAAATAACTAAATCAAGTATTTCATTATTTGATTAATTTTTTTTTTTTAGTTTTTTTAATTTATGGAAGTTATCAGAATTAACTAACTAAAACATAATTGATTTGTAAAAATTTCGATAAGTTAGATTAGTTCGTAGTTATGTATGAACATCATAGATAGAAGTTTGAACATGACATTATATATATATATATATATATATATATATATATATATATATATATATATATATATATATATATATATATATAAAAGATGAAACAAGTAATTATTTATAAATTCTATTTAATATTTATGTCTACTCAATATATAACTTATGATCTTATCGATATATATATGACGTCCAATAAAAATCAGATACATATTAGTTATTTTAAACAAAATTATTGCATTATATATATATATATATATATATATATATATATATATATATATTGATGATTTTTATCGGATGATGGTCCTCCATATACATAAAACTTTTTTGTTTTGAATGATTAAATATATATTAAGATTATTTAATGGTAAAGTTGTTTCGATCTCTTTAGAAAGTAACGTATGGTGATATTTTCAAAATGCTTTAATGGATACAAGCTGTATCATTCAATTTTGTTAAGTCGCTTTCAAATTTAATTAAGAATTATTGTACCAAGTGATCATATTGATTGATTTAATGTTTAATAAACTTTGAGATGTGTGTTTAATTAACTTAACTGACATCAATACTACTACCATCAAAAACTATTTATATCTTAATTTTATTAATTAAATTAATAAGTGATTTATTAAGCTTTTAATTAATAAGAGATTAATATAATTAACATATTTATGTATTAATTTTAAATATAATATATTATAAATATTTTAAGAATTTATATCTCAAAACTTTTGTTGCTCACTTGCAACTTTTCTAACATTTGTTTTACTATTGATTTAAGTTTGATCCTAAGAAGACTTTGATGGTGGCAGTATTGATGTCAGTTCAGTTAATTAAGCACACACCTCAAAATCTATTAGACATTAACTCAATGAATATAAATTGACTTGATACAATCATTCATAATTAAATTTTAAAACGACTTATCGAATCTGAATGATACAGTCTGAATCCATTAAAGCATCTTGAAAATACCATCATACGTTATTTTCTAATAAAGAGATCAAAACAACTATATCATTAAATAATCTTAGTTGTATTTTAATAATGTTAACTATATTTAATCATTGAAAAAAAAAGTTATATATATATATATATATATATATATATATATATATATATATATATATATATATATATATATATATATATATATATATATATATATATATATATATATATATATATATATATATATATATCAATAATTTCTTTAGAATAATAACTATTAAATATTTTATTTTCATTGATCAGAATATATAAGAAAGACTCTAAGTTTGTAATAAGTTAGATTTTCCTAATTTCACATTTTCCATTTCATGAGAGGGTTTGGTCTGACTCCTCTTTCTGTTTAAGTCTTTTTTTTCTGTTTTAAAATATTCTGCAGTTATCTAATAAATAAAATGATTGAAAAGAATTTATATAAAATAATATCTCTGTTTTTGTTTGTAAAAATAAGTTAATCAATTAGAAAGACTACGGAGTGTAAAGAGATATAAAGTTTGAAAATAATTTGTATAAAGAGACACTCTCAATTTTGCAAATCATTTTTATAAGAAAGAATTAAATTAAACTTTAATATAAAACTAATTTACACTTACTGCACATATATATAGCTTTTTGTAAGAAAAACGTCTCAAAATATTTTATATAAATAACTCTCACTAAAATAAATAAACAAATAACTCTCACTAGATTAAGTAAATAAAACAAGAACTTTTAAACAGTTTTAGATCACTAATTAATGATATAATTTTGAGTTTTCATTTTGATTTCGGCCAACTGTTAGTAAAAGATTTATAACTGCACCCTGATGTATAGGGCTGTCAATGACCAAACCAACTCGAAAATAGTTCGGAACTTGATTCGACAATTAAATCGTTGAACTAGGTTCATGAACCAAATGAGCATGAGATAAAAACTAAGGTTGTTAACTAAATGAGCCGAACTTGAGCTATACATAGTTCGACTCGTTAGATTCATGAGTCAACTCGATCATATATGAGATGAATTATATTGTCTTTATGAGTAAGTTTAAATATTTGCTCCAAATCCATTCCTATATATAAATAGAATAAACATCCTATAAATTTCGATCTTATAAATTTTACTTTATTTCTATATTTTTACTATAAAAATATTAATTTAAAATGTCATATATATATATATATATATATATATATATATATATATATATATATATATATATATATATATATATATATATAATAGACTTTAGAAAATTACTTTTAAGTCATGGAAATAAGCAAGTTGAACCTAACAAGATAAACCTAGTGAGTTGAACCGAGATGTTCGTGAACTTCTAACAAGTCGAGTTTGAGTTGAAAAAAAAAATCGTGATGAGGTCGAACTCGGCCAATTCTTAATGAGTTGAGTTTGAACTGAAAAAAAGTTCATGATGAACTCGAACTCGAACTCGGTCAATTCTTAATGAGTCGAACTGAGCTGAGGCGAGTTCGACTCAACTCGACTCATTTCCAGCCATACTCATGTATATTGTTTTATTATTTGTCATAGTGGAGTTTGAAGAGTGCCGAGTATTAATGAGTTTGAACTCTATTATTCTTTCCTCAACGAAGAAGGTATAATAGAGATACAACAAAAAATATAATACCATGAGTTGATTTGTTCAAAACATTGTACTTCTTCCGTCTCACAATAGGTGTCTTATTTGAGATTTATCACACTATTTAAGAAAATGATTAATTATGTTGATTTCAATGATAAAATGAGTTTCATTTACTAAAATAACTTTATTAATAATAGGTAGTGGAATACTTAAATGAATTAAAATACAATAAATATCACATTGGTATTCTAAATGGACAAATAATTTGAGACAAATAAAAATAGGAAAAAAGACACCAATTATGAAACGGGGAAAATATTAAAATTTATTAGAAAATAAATGCATTAAAGAAAAATAAATGTAGAAGAAGAGAAAGAAATTAAGTATATTTCTATCTTCTCATATAATTGAAAGACCAGCACTAGAGTACGTAGTTACTCATCCTCTAACATGAATACATGAAATTTTTTCTATTACATAGACTAATGTTTCATGTAATTTATTTGATTATATTTTGACAAAAATAGAAGTGCACATTTAATTTTATTTATCAATAATCTAGAACTAAAGATAAAGGGATAGCTTATGACAAAAAATGGAAATTTTAGACTGACTAATTTTTATACTCATTTTATCCTTTAAAATATAATTTATTTAATATGAAAATAAAATATTAATAAAAATTATAGTATTTTTAAAAAGGAATTGTAATATTCCAATTAGAGTGTATCTATACCTATAATCTATATCTATAAATAAATAGAGTAGTTTTTTTCTTTCTGATGAAAGTGAGGGCCTAAGCCCCCGAAAGAAAAAACAATTAAATCGAAATTAAAGTTGAAACAATCCCAACAACATCAGTAGGGAGAATAGAAGATTTTAGACTGGCATTATTTTGTTCCTTAATTACCCTCAACTTTCATTAATGGAATAACTAACCAATTATTATTTTATAAAAATTGTAATTACTCTCTAACTACTCTTATTAATTTACCAAAATAACTCCCTCTCATAAATTATAGTCGTTCTTGAAAACTACTTCATTTCAATTGAATGGGATAAAGAGGGCAAGAAAGAAATATGCATATAATAAGTGATAACTATAATTTAAAGTTTTTATTGAAAATCTTAATTTTTAACATGATGGAGATCATGTTAACGTGCACGGGAAAGAATGAAGATTGGAGGAGTTGTTTTTGTTGGGTATTATTATTTATCATATAAAAACTTTAATGGTTTTGGAAAAGACAGCAAAGCCCATGCTTATTCTACAATTGGCCATGTTTTTTTCAAAACATAACATTTACTTCTTTCTTTCAACTTTTTTATTTTATTATTTCTGATATATCAGTTCTATCTGGTCACATTAAATGTCTGGTTACCTATCTCTACATTTACGTTATTCCAATGTAATTTCTGCTTTATCATCTTCATTGGAGTATTCACTCATTTTATTTTATTATTTCAACTTTTTTATTTTATTATTTCTGATACATCAGTTCTATCTGTTCATTTTAAATGTTTGGTTACATATCTCTACATTTACGTTATTCCAATGTAACTTCTGCTTTATCATCTCCATCACACGAAATTCTTCATTTTCTTTTCACCTTCTTTCTATATAACATAAACCAGGCCCTTCATCAATTTTTTGTTTTCTTCCTTCTACCTTCAATCATTTTTTTTGTTTATCATGCAATTGAGAAAATAAAGGATTCATTACTCATCACCTCCATTCAGTCTGGTTTGTTCAATACTCGCTCTCATTCTGGTTTCGGTATTTTAGTTATGATATTTGTTAATAACTTGTACTGTTATTAGATTTGTTCATCTCTGATGGAGATCTCCATGTCGGTGGTTGTTTTGATCAAGTATGAACCATTTTTCGTCATTTTCTATGTTTGCCTCTATTTATGATTTTAATGTTTATCGTTGATGGTGCTTTGTTGTGTGTTTTATGTTCTTGTATGTTTATCATTAATGGTGTTTTGTTATTTAAATCTGATATGATGTTTTGCTGTGTGTTTTATGTTCTTCTTGGTGTATTAATTTCTAGAGTCACACAACTCACATCTCTAATTTTTACTTATTTCATCTCTTTTGTTTTTGTTGGTTTTGTGTTTTGCATAGATTTGAGAATCATGATCATAGAAAGAAAATATTGTGTAGATCTGGAGAAAAGAGATCCTTCCCCAACAATTAAGGCCTCACTACCATTGGCAGTAGAAATAGATTTTTGTGAAGAGGGTCTAAGATGTGAAATCTGTCTAGAATCAAAAGTCATATGATCAGTAGCACCTGAATCAATTATCCATAAATTATCAATAACAGGTGCAGAGATATTTAAAGTCTTACCATCAATATTTGTTGTTGTCACCAATGATAAGCTCACATCATTATCATTTGTTTCAGCAACAGCAATAAAAGTGTTCTTCGAGCCCCATTTTTTTGGTGTTCGACTGTGATCCCACCAGTTTGGATATCCCACAAGCTCAAAATAACGATCTTTGGCGTGTCCAGTTTTATCGCAATGAGTGCACTTGTTTACACTTTTGTCTGGTTTCTGTCAGTTTCGAGCCATGACATTCTTCCTGTCCTGGAGTCGGATCCTTGCGCAAAATTTCTCCACAAACTTGATCAAAGATATCATTTAACCCTGCAAGAAATATATAGACTCTGAACCGAGCAATGGATTTTTTATATGCAATTGTATCATCAGGGTCTTTCATTTTCACTGTATCCAGATGATCTAATTCTCGAAATATCTCAATCAACTCTCCATAGTATTTAGATAGAGATCTTCCATTTTGTCTAGCATCAAAAGCCTTTTGGTTTAGAGCAAAGACTAGCAATTCATCACTTCCATCATAGAATTCCTTTGACTGGGCAATCCATATTTCATGGGCAGTAGGTATACGTAAATACCTCTTCATGATTTCTGGTTTCATGGACATTAATAACCATCTTTTCACTTTCTGATTTTCAGCATACCATTTTTCATACCCATCATTTGTTTTTGCAAGTTTCTTCATTTTGCTCCTAATATAAGAGAATTTCTTTCTTTCAGCAATATGCATATCTCTTTCACCAATATGCATCTCCATTAAAAACGCCTTCAGATTGAACAACAAATGGAATTGATTTTATTCCAAATAAAACTTACAATGGAGAGTTAATAACTTATTTAGTTTACCACATCTAATCATACTACAATTTTAGTAAAAAATTTAACTATGATAAAAATTATTTTATTTTTATATTTTTATGATCAAATGGCTAATAGTATCTGATCGTACCTGATCAGAAGGATCGTGAAGGTCTGCAACATGCTGGACTTCTGTGAACTGGGGAGTGTACCTGCAAGGTACTCCGATGCCAAAATAAGTTTGAGAGCAATGAGAGCAAGTACAAAAAAGGTGTGATAGATGAATATTGAATACCTGACCCTCTAGTGAAAGAGGGTGTTTATAGCCCCCGGCGCTAGGCCAAGATTTCCTAATTGGGCCAAATCCATTGGAAGACCACGTGTTAGGAAACTGTCAGAATCATATGTGGTAGGGTTGAGTCAGCAAATGACTCACATCCTGGGTGGACAAAGCGTAGGGTTCAGAGTTAGCTGCTTGAATCCCTCGCTATTGGGTTGGACCACGTGCTCTTTAGCGAACACGTGGACTTGACGCTCATAACAACTAGCGTATGCGCTTATTGGGCATGTTCGGCCCTAGCTTATGGATTGGGGATGCTCGACTCTGGCACAAGTATTGGGCCTGCTCGGCCCAGACCAGAATAGGAGCCCCCAAGTCTTTGTTTCTACCAGAAGCAATGACTTTGCACTATTCGGCGAAAGATGAGCACTGTAGGGATCGAGGTCGTATAATGCCGCTCTGCTCGTAATCATTATCCGCGGAGGACGAAGATGTGTCCATACGGCATCATAACCTTGGCTTCCGAGAATATTTGATCAGTTCGTTTACTTTGGATTCCCCGAGGAGCCTTGTGCCGAGGAGGCAAAATATTTCATTCGCCTTTATGTAACTAGGGAATGTGAAACGATTGAGTTTCCACAGGTGAAATGTCAGGCCATTTATGACGTGTGGCAGGTAATTCTTGCGCCATCATGACCTAGGGGAGTCTAGCATCCTAGGTAATAATGACAATGATGGCTCCCCTTCCCACTTCCCCGTAACGCCTTGCTATAAAAAGAGGAAAAGAGGTCCATTTGAACATTTTGCTAAGTGTTTTCTCCCTGTAGCTCTGCTATCAAGAACAATAATCTTTCTCGTCACAACAATCTTCCCAACTTTCCATTTCCATCAAGTAACTACTTTATTCTCAACCTTGTTACGGATTGCTAGCATTTTGGGTTTTTAGGGTTGATTAATAGGTTAAATAAGTGCGTAGCAGCGATTTGTTTGAGTTTTCTCGCTTGAGTGCCCAGGAATTGCATGAATCTCCCAAAACCCCATGAATATGCTGACAATGTGAGGAATGTTTTGAGGGAATTTACAAAAAGGGATAGGTTTTGATGAAACCTTTGCTCCTTTAACTAGACTAGAATCCATTGGGTATTATTAGCTTTTTCTTGCATAATGAATTTCAAATTATTTCAAATGGATGTAAAAAGTAGTTTTCTAATTGGTTATTTTCAAGAGAAGGTATTTATTGACAAACCTCCAGGATTTATCAATCCAACCTTTCCAGACCATGTTTTAAAGCTTAAGAAAGAACTATATAAGCTGAAACAAGCTCCTAGAGTCTGGTATGACCGTCTAAGTAAGATCTTGTTTTAAAATAACTTCACGAATGGAAAAGTTGATAAAACTCTCTTCACTAAGAAAGCTGAGCATGATATTCTATTAGTTCTAATTTACGTTGATGATATCATCTTCGGTGCTACTAACTAATTCTTGTGCAAGGAATTTTCTGATATTATGCATAATGAATTCAATATGTCAATGAAGGGAGCGCTAAAGTACTTTGTATGACTACAAATTCATCAAACTAAAAAGGAAAAATTCATAAATCAAGCTAAATACTGCAAAGAACCGCAAAAAAGATTTGACATGGAAAAGTCAAAAGAAAGAGCAACACCATTGTCAACATCATGCGACCTTGACAAAGACGAAGATGGAAAACAAGTTGAAGAAAGCAAGTATCTAGGTATAATATTTTTTAAATAAAAATAAAATAAATGTTATTAGGTTGAAATTTATACGATGTTGATTTTATTTGTATAATTATTTATACAAATGTTTTTGCTCAGTTGAGAATATAAATTATCAATTAAAACCGTTAGACTAAAAGAAAATATAGGACTAAGGTTTGGAGTAAAGTTCCACTCATTCAGTTAACGAACTTAGTTTTTAACTCATATTCAGCTGATTGGTTCATGAACCTAGTTCAATTATTTAATTTTTGAATTGAATTTTGAACTATTTTTGAGTTGGTTCGGTTCATTGACAGCCTCAGTTGGTGAAATATAACGGGAGAGATAAAAAATAGGGACAGAAAATATTGCGAGAACTATTGTTTGACGAATTTTTTTTGTAAGAACTATAATTGAATGTTGTCATATTGATAAGGACTCTACATATTTAACCCTATAATTAATATGTTTATGTAATAAATTTAATATGATAAAATACAAATATTTGACCAATTTATATCTCAAAATTGTTATTGCTCACTTTTTTAATGTTGATTAAAGTTTGATCATGAGAAAACTTTGATGGTGTTAGCATTGTTGTCAGTTAAGTTGATTAAACACACTTCTAAGCTCGTCAGACATTAGACAGTAACTCAATGAATATGAATTGACTTTATACAATAATTAATAATTGACTTATCAAACCTGTATCCGTTAAACCATCTTTAAAATATCATAAGTTACTTTCTACACCGAGATCAAAATATCAATAAACAATCTTAGTGGTATTTTAATAATGTTAACTATAGTTAGTCATTCAAAAACAAAACAAAAATTACCAATCGTTAGTTGGTCCAGTGGTGATTGGCGCTGGACTTGGTAGGGAGAACCACGGTTCGATCCTCCGCAACTGCGATCGGGAGGGGGCTTGACCCACTTGATGCCAGAGCTGTTCCCCCGAACCGGACTATAATAATGAATCAAAACCATTAAATTTTAAAACAAATGGATAACAATGTCAATCTTTTTTTTCTCTCTCCTCCATTATTAAAATAAATTGACCCACTTGATGCCAGAGCTTTTTTCTCTCTCCTCCATTATTAAAATAAATTGACCCACTTGATGCCAGAGCTGTTCCCCCGAACCGGACTATAATAATGAATCAAAACCATTAAATTTTAAAACAAATGGATAACAATGTCAATCTTTTTTTTCTCTCTCCTCCATTATTAAAATAAATGATGGAGGAGAAAGAAAAAAAGATTGATACTTAATCTTCACCATTTATTTTAAAATCTAATGGTTCAGATTCAGTCTCATATTAATTATTTTTAGAATAATTGTTAAGTATTTTATTTTATTGGACGTCGTATATACTAATAAGATCTCATATTCTATATTGAGTAGACATAAAAGTTAAAAAGAGTTTATAAATAATTACTCCCTCCGTTTTTTATTATAAGTCGTTTTAGACTTTTCACAGTTTAAGAAAAATAATAATTGTTGTATGAAAATGAAAAATTATGAAAGTTTTTACAAAATTATCCTTCATTAATGACATATGGAAGATCAATTTATATAATTGAAAGAAGAGAGAATAATAAATATTTAAGGATATAATAGTAAAAATAGCATTAATTATTCATTGGAATTGTAAAGCGACTTATATTTAAATACAAATATTTTTTCCAAAACGACTTATAATAAAAAACAGAAGGAGTATATACTTTATCTTATAAGTCGGTTTTGATCTAAGTCTATTAACAAAATACCTATCCATTACTAATACTAAAGTATGATTAAAGTTCACTTTTTAAAGATTTATATGTGGCCTATCGGGTTTGAAACAATTATGTATTAATGAGTTAATTTCTAGTATCTTCTATAAATAAAAAACTTAAATAAATTCATCAATCAATGAAAGAAATACGTAATCTAGACACTGAGAATCAATGTATAAATCAAAAAAGATATATACAAGTACAATTATAAAATAAATTAAAATAAAATCTAAAATTATAAGATGAAATTCATCAATCGATGAAAGAAATACGTAATCTAGACACTGTGAGAATCAATGTATTTATTTATTTTTTGTTCTAAGTACTTTTGTTTTTATTTCTTTAAAATTAATTTTTATTAAAGCTAATGGTTGTCCTATAAAAATTATTTAATTTGAGTCTTTATCACTAATATATTATAGATATTAAAATCAATATGGATCAACTTAAACATAAGCAAACTTAAATATAAACAATTTTATAAAGATTAAAACAAAATAATGATGACTAAAGATAACATACAAAACGTACGAAAAACCAAAAGTTAAAAAAGTTATAAATAAAAAACAAATATTATATATTTATGGAGGATAATTATATTTTTTAACTTTAAAAAAAAAGTGTAAGGAATAACACTACATTGTTTTCTCTTTTCAAGATACTAAAGAGTACTACTATTTGTAGATTTTCAAGATTTTTTGAAAAGGCAAATATATATGTTTTGAAGCTTTTGCGATGTTTATATTTATTATCATATAATATTAAAGCTTACTCCCTCCGTCCCAAATTATAAGAGAAAATTACTTTTTAGATTCATTGAATAATTAATGTATCTGGTCTATATATAGTCCAGATACATTAATTATTCAATGAATCTAAAATATGATTTTCTCTTATAATTTGGGACAGAGGGAGTATAGTGTTATGTGAATGTTACTAACATTAAAGTTGAGAACTAGTACTATATAAAAACATGGTTTGAATACATGGACTGCAATTGTATGCAAAGAAATAATTAGAAAAATGGCATCTTTAATTCTCTTTTTAACTTTCATTATTCAATTTGAAATTGTGTTGGTGGTTGATGTGATTAAAGGAGAGCCTCTAGTTCTAGCATTATTTGCATTCTTTTCAATTATTTCTTTGCATATAATTGCATTCCATGCATATAGCACTGTCTACATATAGTAATAGTCCCTCAACTGTAATATTAATAACATTCATATAACACAGTAAGCTTTAATATTATATGATAATAAATATAAATATGACAATAATTTCAAAACAGTATATATTTGTTTTTCCAAAAAAATCTTGAAAATGACCTCTATAAATGGTACTACTCCTCACTATCTTGAAAATAACATATAGTACTACTCTTTACAATTTTTCTAAAATTTAAAAATATAATTATCCTCTATAAATATATAATATTTGTTTTTTATTTTTAACTTTTGTTTTTAATTTTGGTTTCTCATACATTTTACCTTTACTTTTAGTCATTTTTATTTTGTTTTAATTCTTATAAAATTGCTTATATTTTAAGTTGATCCTTGTAATATTAGTAATAAAGACTCGAATCAAATAATTTATATATTATAAAGATTAATTTTAACGAAAATTAATTTTATAAAAATAAAAACAAAAGTACTGAGATCAAATGTTAAATAAAAATATTTACAAATATGAAAAGTAAATTAAAAGATTAAGTTCTTTTCCGTTGTCTTTGTTTTCTTTCATTTTACTTTCTTCTATAAAAATCTTTATAAATTAAATATAGTCACCTTATGAAAAAGTCAAATTCTTTCTAATCTTATCTTACTTTTTATAGATTTTAGATATTTTTTTATAATTGTAGACATCTCTTTTGATTTGTACATTAGTTGCAGTCAAATTCTTTCTAATTTCATCTTATATTTTTATATTTTATACTTATAAATGTACACATCTCTTAATTTTTGTACATTAATTTTCACCGTCTAGATCGAGTATTTCAAATAACTAGATCAAGTATTTCATTATTTGATTAATTTTTTTTTAGTTTTTTTAAATTATGGAAGTTATCAGAATTAACTAACTAAAACATAATTGATTTATAAAAATTTTGATAAGTTAGATTAGTTCGTAGTTATGTATGAACATCATAGATAGAAGTTTGAACATGACATTATATATATATATATATATATATATATATATATATATATATATATATAAAAGATGAAACAAGTAATTATTTATAAATTCTATTTAATATTTATGTCTACTCAATATATAACTTATGATCTTATCGATATATATATATATATATATATATATATGACGTCCAATAAAAATAAGATACATATTAGTTATTTTAAACAAAATTATTGCATTATATATATATATATATATATATATATATATATATATATATATATATATATATATATATATATATATATATATATATATATATATATATATATATATATATATATATTGGTGATTTTAGCGGATGATGGTCCTCCATATACATAAAACTTTTTTGTTTTGAATGATTAAATATATATTAAGATTATTTAAGGGTAAAGTTGTTTCGATCTCTTTAGAAAGTAACGTATGGTGATATTTTCAAAATGCTTTAATGGATCCAAGCTGTGTCATTCAGTTTTGTTAAGTCGCTTTCAAATTTAATTATGAATTATTGTACCAAGTGATCATATTGATTGATTTAATGTTTAATAAGCTTTTTGAGATGTGTGTTTAATTAACTTAACTGACATCAATACTATTACCATCAAAAACTATTTATATCTTAATTTTATTAATTAAATTAATAAGTGATTTATTAAGCTTTTAATTAATAAGAGATTAATATAATTAATATATTTATGTATTAATTTTAAATATAATATACTATAAATATTTTAAGAATTTATATCTCAAAACTTTTGTTGCTCACTTGCAACTTTTCTAACATTTGTTTTACTATTGATTTAAGTTTGATCCTAAGAAGACTTTGATGGTGACAGTATTGATGTCAGTTCAGTTAATTAAGCACACACCTCAAAATCTATTAGACATTAACTCAATGAATATAAATTGACTTGATACAATCATTCATAATTAAATTTTAAAACGACTTATCGAATCTGAATGATACAGCCTGAATCCATTAAAGCATCTTGAAAATACCATCATACGTTATTTTCTAATAAAGAGATCAAAACAACTATATCATTAAATAATCTTAGTTGTATTTTAATAATGTTAACTATATTTAATCATTGAAAAAAAAAAGTTATATATATATATATATATATATATATATATATATATATATATATATATATATATATATATATCAATAATTTCTTTAGAATAATAACTATTAAATATTTTATTTTCATTGATCAGAATATATAAGAAAGACTCTAAGTTTGTAATAAGTTAGATGTTCCTAATTTCACATTTTCCATTTCATGAGAGGGTTTGGTCTGACTCCTCTTTCTGTTTAAGTCTTTTTTTTCTGTTTTAAAATATTCTGCAGTTATCTAATAAATAAAATGATTGAAAAGAATTTATATAAAATAATATCTCTGTTTTTGTTTGTAAAATTAAGTTAATCAATTAGAAAGACTACGGAGTGTAAAGAGATATAAAGTTTGAAAATAATTTGTATAAAGAGACACTCTCAATTTTGCAAATCATTTTTATAAGAAAGAATTAAATTAAACTTTAATATAAAACTAATTTACACTTACTGCACATATATATAGTTTTTTGTAAGAAAAACGTCTCAAAATATTTTATATAAATAACTCTCACTAAAATAAATAAACAAATAACTCTCACTAGATTAAGTAAATAAAACAAGAACTTTTAAACAGTTTTAGATCACTAATTAATGATATAATTTTGAGTTTTCATTTTGATTTCGGCCAACTGTTAGTAAAAGATTTATAACTGCACCATGATGTATAGGGTTGTCAATGAACCAAACCAACTCGAAAATAGTTCGGAACTCGATTCGACAATTAAATCGTTGAACTAGGTTCATGAACCAAATGAGCATGAGCTAAAAACTAAGTTTGTTAACTAAATGAGCCGAACTTGAACTATACATAGTCAGTGGCTGATGTACATACAAGCTTAAGGGGGCTGATGCCCCCACCATTTTTTTTTTTGCCATTAAACATTACATATAGTATTTCTCTCATCATATAAAAATTGAAATTTCTTGTCCCCATACAATTTCTATGTTTTGCCTAATCTCTCATTACATCTCCTATTTTATTTTATTTAGTTTTAGTAAACAAGTTAATAGTTATATTAACTTTATTTTATTAAACAATATTCTTAATTAACCAATTTTTATTATCAATTACCAAATAAATATTTAGTTATTTTCTTCTAAGTTCTTATTATTATTTTGCTCAAATAAATTGTATGTTAAGTTTTAGTCCCTTTATATAGTCTAATATAAATTTATTTTAATAGGTAGTATCAACTTTATTGATGAAAATTAATATATTTAAAATTTTTTTGGGAGGTTAAAAATTATATATTTATATAAATCATCAACTTATTTAATTTATTTAAATATATTGTAACATTTATAGCATAATTTTAATTAAAAAATTTATTTAAAAATCAATATTATTAATAGTCATTTTTTAACTCGTTCAACATAGACATTGTTTTTCCCATCGAATTATAAAGTTTAATAATTGTATTTATTTTTTACCTCTTTTATTAAAAAATATCTCTTAATTTTTTGCCCCCATTAAGAAAATTTTCTGGATCCACCACTGTACATAGTTCGACTCGTTAGATTCATGAGTCAACTCGATCATATATGAGATGAATTATATTGTCTTTATGAGTAAGTTTAAATATTTGCTCCAAATCCTAACCCTATATATAAATAGAATCAACATCCTATAAATTTCGATCTTATAAATTTTACTTTATTTCTATTTTTTTACAATAAAAATATTAATTTAAAATGTCAAATACATACATACATATATATATATATATATATATATATATATATATATATATATATATATATATATAATAGACTTTAGAAAATTACTTTTAAGTCATGGAAATAAGCAAGTTGAACCTAACAAGATAAACCTAATGAGTTGAACCGAGATGTTCGTGAACTTCTAACAAGTCGAGTTTGAGTTGAAAAAAAAAATTCGTGATGAGGTCGAACTCGGCCAATTCTTAATGAGTCGAGTTTGAACTGAAAAAAAGTTCATGATGAACTCGAACTCGAACTCGGTCAATTCTTAACGAGTCGAACTGAGCTGAGGCGAGTTCGACTCAACTCGACTCATTTCCAGCCATACTCATGTATATTGTTTTATTATTTGTCATAGTGGAGTTTGAAGAGTGCCGAGTATTAATGAGTTTGAACTCTATTATTCTTTCCTCAACGAAGAAGGTATAATAGAGATACAACAAAAAATATAATACCATGAGTTGATTTGTTCAAAACATTGTACTTCTTCCGTCTCACAATAGGTGTCTTATTTGAGATTTATCACACTATTTAAGAAAATGATTAATTATGTTGATTTCAATGATAAAATGAGTTTCATTTACTAAAATAACTTTATTAATAATAGGTAGTGGAATACTTAAATGAATTAAAATACAATAAATATCACATTGGTATTCTAAATAGACAAATAATTTGAGACAAATAAAAATAGGAAAAAAAACACCTATTATGAAACGGGGAAAATATTAAAATTTATTAGAAAATAAATGCATTAAAGAAAAATAAATGTAGAAGAAGAGAAAGAAATTAAGTATATTTCTATCTTCTCATATAATTGAAAGACCAGCACTAGAGTACGTAGTTACTCATCCTCTAACATGAATACATGAAATTTTTTCTATTATATAGACTAATGTTTCATGTAATTTATTTGATTATATTTTGACAAAAATAGAAGTGCACATTTAATTTTATTTATCAATAATCTAGAACTAAAGATAAAGGGATAGCTTATGACAAAAAATGGAAATTTTAGACTGACTAATTTTTATACTCATTTTATCCTTTAAAATATAATTTATTTAATATGAAAATAAAATATTAATAAAAATTATAGTATTTTTAAAAAGGAATTGTAATATTCCAATTAGAGTGTATCTATACCTATAATCTATATCTATAAATAAATAGAGTAGTTTTTTTTTTTTCTGATGAAAGTGAGGGCCTAAGCCCCCGAAAGAAAAAACAATTAAATCGAAATTAAAGTTGAAAACAATCCCAACAGCATCAGTAGGGAGAATAGAAGATTTTAGATTGGCATTATTTTGTTCCTTAATTACCCTCAACTTTCATTAATGGAATAACTAACCAATTATTATTTTATAAAAATTTTAATTAATCTCTAACTACTCTTATTAATTTACCAAAATAACTCCTTCTCATAAATTATAGTCGTTCTTGAAAACTATTTCATTTCAATTGAATGGAATAAAGAGGTCAAGAAAGAAATATGCATATAATAAGTGATAACTATAATTTAAAGTTTTTATTGAAAATCTTAATTTTTAACATGATGGAGATCATGTTAACGTGCACGGGAAAGAATGAAGATTGGAGGAGTTGTTTTTGTTGGGTATTATTATTTATCATATAAATTTTTTGATGGTTTTGGAAAAGACAGCAAAGCCCATGCTTATTCTACAATCGGCCATGTTTTTTTCAAAACATAACATTTACTTCTTTCTTTCAACTTTTTTATTTTATTATTTCTGATACATCAGTTCTATCTGGTCACATTAAATGTCTGGTTACCTATCTCTACATTTACGTTATTCCAATGTAACTTCTGCTTTATCATCTTCATTGGAGTATTCACTCATTTTATTTTATTATTTCAACTTTTTTATTTTATTATTTCTGATACATCAGTTCTATCTGGTCATTTTAAATGTTTGGTTACCTATCTCTACATTTACGTTATTCCAATGTAACTTCTGCTTTATCATCTCCATCACACGAAATTCTTCATTTTCTTTTCACCTTCTTTCTATATAACATAAACCAGGCCCTTCATCAATTTTTTGTTTTCTTCCTTCTACCTTCAATCATTTTTTTTTTGTTTATCATGCAATTGAGAAAATAAAGGATTCATTACTCATCACCTCCATTCAGTCTGGTTTGTTCAATACTCGCTCTCATTCTGGTTTCGGTATTTTAGTTATGATATTTGTTAATAACTTGTACTGTTATTAGATTTGTTCATCTCTGATGGAGATCTCCATGTCGGTGGTTGTTTTGATCAAGTATGAACCATTTTTCGTCATTTTCTATGTTTGCCTCTATTTATGATTTTAATGTTTATCGTTGATGGTGCTTTGTTGTGTGTTTTATGTTCTTGTATGTTTATCATTAATGGTGTTTTGTTATTTAAATCTGATATGATGTTTTGCTGTGTGTTTTATGTTCTTCCTGGTGTATTAATTTCTAGAGTCACACAACTCACATCTCTAATTTTTACTTATTTCATCTCTTTTGTTTTTGTTGGTATTGTGTTTTGCATAGATTTGAGAATCATGATCATAGAAAAAAAATATTGTGTAGATCTGGAGAAAAGAGATCCTTCCCCAACAATTAAGGCCTCACTACCATTGGCAGTAGAAATAGATTTTTGTGAAGAGGGTCTAAGATGTGAAATCTGTCTAGAATCAAAAGTCATATGATCAGTAGCACCCGAATCAATTATCCATAAATTATCAATAACAGGTGCAGAGATATTTAAAGTCTTACCATCAATATTTGTTGTTGTCACCAATGATAAGCTCACATCATTATCATTTGTTTCAGCAACAGCAATAAAAGTGTTCTTCGAGCCCCGTTTTTTGGTGCTCGACTGTGATCCCACCAGTTTGGATATCCCACAAGCTCAAAATAACGATCTTTGGCGTGTCCAGTTTTATCGCAATGAGTGCACTTGTTTACACTTTTGTCTGGTTTCTGTCAGTTTCGAGTCATCATTGCAGCAGTTTCAGAGTCTCTAATTTCTCCTTTTGGAGTAGCATGTCATACCGCTTCTGTCCGAATCAAGCCATGACATTCTTCCTGTCCTGGAGTCGGATCCTTGCGCAAAATTTCTCCACAAACTTGATCAAAGATATCATTTAACCCTGCAAGAAATATATGGACTCTGAACCGAGCAATGGATTTTTTATATGCAATTGTATCATCAGGGTCTTCCATGTTCACTGTATCCAGATGATCTAATTCTCGAAATATCTCAATCAACTCTCCATAGTATTTAGATAGAGATCTTCCATTTTGTCTAGCATCAAAAGCCTTTTGGTTTAGAGCAAAGACTTGCAATTCATCACTTCCATCATAGAATGCCTTTGACAGGGCAATCCATATTTCATGGGCAGTAGGTATACGTAAATACCTCTTCATGATTTCTGGTTTCATGGACATTAATAACCATCTTTTCACTTTCTGATTTTCAGCATACCATTTTTCATACCCATCATTTGTTTTTGCAAGTTTCTTCATTTTGCTCCTAATATAAGAGAATTTCTTTCTTTCAGCAATATGCATATCTCTTTCACCAATATGCATCTCCATTAAAAACGCCTTCAGATTGAACAACAAATGGAATTGATTTTATTCCAAATAAAACTTACAATGGAGAGTTAATAACTTATTTAGTTTACCACATCTAATAATACTACAATTTTAGTAAAAAATTTAACTATGATAAAAATTATTTTATTTTTATATTTTTATGATCAAATGGCTAATAGTATCTGATCGTACCTGATCAGAAGGATCGTGAAGGTCTGCAACATGCTGGACTTATGTGAACTGGGGAGTGTACCTGCAAGGTACTCCGATGCTAAAATAAGTTTGAGAGCAATGAGAGAAAGTACAAAAAAGGTGTGATAGAATGAATATTGAATACCTGACCCTCTGGTGAAAGAGGGTGTTTATAGCCCCCGGCGCTAGGCCAAGATTTCCTAATTGGGCCAAATCCATTGGAGGACCACGTGTTAGGAAACTGTTAGAATCATATGTGGTAGGATTGAGTCAGCAAATGACTCACATCCTGGGTGGACAAAGCGTAGGGTTCAGAGTTAGCTGCTTGAATCCCTCGTTATTGGGTTGGACCACGTGCTCTTTAGCGAACACGTGGACTTGACGCTCATAACGACTAGCGTATGCGCTTATTGGGCATGTTCGGCCCTAGCTTATGGATTGGGGATGCTCGACTCTGGCACAAGTGTTGGGCCTGCTCGGCCCAGACCAGAATAGGAGCCCCCAAGTCTTTGTTTCTACCAGAAGCAATGACTTTGCATTATTCGGCGAAAGATGAGCACTGTAGGGATCGAGGTCGTCTAATGCCGCCCTGCTCGTAATCATTATCCGCGGAGGACGAAGATGTGTCCATACGGCATCATAACCTTGGCTTCCGAGAATATTTGATCAGTTCGTTTACTTTGTATTCCTCGAGGAGCCTTGTGCCGAGGAGGCAAAATATTTCATTCGCCTTTATGTAACTAGGGAATGTGAAACGATTGAGTTTCCACAGGTGAAGTGTCAGGCCATTTATGACGTGTGGCAGGTAATTGTTGCGCCATCATGACCTAGGGGAGTCTAGCAGCCTAGGTAATAATGACAATGATGGCTCCCCTTCCCACTTCCCCGTAACGCCTTGCTATAAAAAGAGGAAAAGAGGTCCATTTGAACATTTTGCTAAGTGTTTTCTCCCTGTAGCTCTGCTATCAAGAACAAGAATCTTTCTCGTCACAACAATCTTCCCAACTTTCCGTTTCCATCAAGTAACTACTTTATTCTCAACCTTGTTACGGATTGCTAGCATTTTGGGTTTTTAGGGTTGATTAATAGGTTAAATAAGTGCGTGGCAGCGATTTGTTTGAGTTTTCTCGCTTGAGTGCCCAGGAATTGCATGAAACTCCCAGAACCCCATGAATATGCTGACAATGTGAGGAATGTTTTGAGGGAATTTAGATGAGTGAGACGAACAACCATCGATTGGCTTGAAGAGGCTATAAGTAAGACAGGGAGGATTTGTTTTTCTTTGTATGCTTTTGTCATGCGGGATATGAGTGTGGCGAGGATGTGAAAGGATCTCCCCGAGGAGGATCTACCCCTTATCGCGTGAGTAACAGAATGTTAATTCCTGTGTAAAGACCTGTCTGTATCAAAGAAGAAGGGTCGTGGGCCGACCATCTATCCTCGCCCTTTCACTTGATTTGCGGTGGAAGGTGGATTTGATTATAGACGAATTCACTATTTCCTTTACTTTTCACGTAAAATGGCCGACGAAAACCCTGGGATTGATCTAGTGGATGTGAAGGATGATCCCAAGGAATGTGAAGTTCCTGTTGGGCAAGGCGTTCCTACAGTGTAAGTTGTTCCGCTGAGGAGACTCGAGGATCGGGTGACTTCTGATGCCTTAAATATAGTTTTGTGTTTCGTGGCCCATCCTCGGGAAGCGTTCAACGTCGTCGAGGATCTGGTGCCGGGCATGGAAAGTTTGTGGAAGGCTTGTCCGCCTAAGGCTCATCAACGGGTTTGCTCAGAATTTTCTGGAAACTGTTTTGCAATGTACAAATTTTCTTTTAAGGAGGTGGGAATGTGACTGCCTTTTACGTTTTGCAAACAGACGTTTTCAATTGCTACAGCTGGCTCCTTCTCAACTCCATACCAATACTCTAGCCTTTCTTCGGCGTTCGAGCATGTTTGTCGATACCTTGGGGTTGAGCCGAGCATAGGTCTGTTGTCTTGGGTTTTTCATCCGCGGAGGAAGAGGGAGTCTGATGGGAAATATGCATGGGTTTCCTTCAAGCAGCTGAGGAAGTTGTTCCACATTTACTAAGACTCCGTAAAACATTTTAAAGACAAATACTTCATGATAAAGCCTCTCACCCCTGCCGCAGATATGACTTTGTTTGACACCGTAGAGTATCAGGAAGGATGGGAGATAAAGAGTTGCTTAGCTAGTAAGTTCCCATTGGAGTGGCAGTATGAGGGTAAAGAATCCAGTTCCCCGGAAACATTCTTGCTGCCCCCTTGTACTCTCTCCTCCTACACGAGGAAGAAGCTGAGCATATCCTGACACGTGACAGGAAGGCCCGGGAAGAGGAGCTCGCTCGGGACGTCGAAGCACAATAAGGATCTTGGTGGATACGCTCGCCCTTAATAGCACGGAGGCCTACTCGTAGAAGGATTATGATTGTCTGAAAGCCAAGCACGTGTCCCTCGGGCTTAAGCTCGACAAGGTGGAGTCGAACTTTAAGCATTATAGGAATAAGTATGAAGTTCAAGCTAGGTTTGTTGAAGACTTAGTCAACAAGAATAAAGAGCTGTCGGATTCAACCGACGAGCATGACAACCTGGAAAAGAATATCGAAGAGCTGGAATCTGCCGCCCGTCCTGCTGAAGATGAGACTGAAGATGAGAAGGCTCTGTTGACTCGAGCTCATCTAATTGTGAAGATAAGGGAGCTCGAGCAAGATTGCATGGCTACGCTGGATGTCGATTCTATGGTGGCGGTCGAGCAGATGAAATTCGTTAACCCCTAATTGAGCTTGTCACCAAAGGAATCAACTTGTACTACAAATTGGTTGTGGGCGATATTGTGATTCCCGAGGGTGTTGTTGACAAGTGGGGAGAGGAAGAGGAAGGAGACAACGTCTGAAAAGTATGCCTAGTTTTGCTTGGCATGCGCGCCAGTTTTTTGATTTTCTTTAAGACAGGGGGCTATGCCCGTTATCTTTTGGGGGGCCTTCGTGCCCGTATGTAATGTTTGAATATTGCCGGCCATTTGGTCGGTCCTTTATGAATGCTTTTACTTTTATGATTCATTTTGAAATGCCTTTAAGTATTTTCTAAAAATATGTGCATGTTCGTGTATGCTGAATTTTGTAACTGGATTTTTGTAAGTGTTGTATACTTGACATAGATTAGGGCTCGTGATTGCTCAATCGTTAATTGTCATCCGATACGGTGGGGTACAATTCGGGAAGACCAGAGCGGGTCTAAGCAAGTGACGAGCACGAGGCTGCGGCCGAGGCCAGGTGCTTGTGGCGTGAACGTTCCCATCATGAGTTGGGTGTTCTGTCGAACAGGTACTACAACGGAGGAACTAGGTGTAGACTTCCCCGTCGGGCTAGAGTGCTGCTGGCGCGAGCAAGATTTCGACCTTCGTTTTCATGGAGATGTACGCATCCGTACCATGACACGCATCCTTATCTGTCCATGCATCGTTGTCGGCAAAGGGCTGGTTGGATAATGGCTTGCTGGTTAGCCATAGTATTGTCTGAGTTTCTCAACGTTCCAGGTTTTCACCGAGTAGGTTTTCGAGGTAGTAGGCCCCGTTGTTTTTTTTCTGTAGATTCAGTAAGTGCCTTCCCAATTGAGGGCTAGTTTTCCTTCGCGTGAGTCTTTCATGTTTCTGCGTAGGACTAGCGAGCCGATCTCGAACTCACGCTTTATAACCTTTGCGTCGTGGCGCAAGGTTATTTGTTGTTTTAGTTTGGTTTTTGCAGAGAGATGCCTCTGACCGGATTTCCTCGACCATGTCTAGTTCCTCTCTCATGGCTTCGTTATTCAATTCCTCCTCGAGTGGGGATTTGGTGTGTTGAGATGGTTCTCGAATCTCAACCGGGATCACTGCCTCGGATCCGTATGTTAGTCTGAAAGGGGTCTCCCCGTTAGTAGAGTGGGGCATCATTTTGTACGCCCATAACACGTATGTTAGTCCATAATGTTGTGTGTTGTGATTTTGGAGAGTGCCTCCGCTTCGATCCATTTTGTGAAGTAGTCCACGGCGTCGATCAAGTATTTATTTTGGTAGGACCCGACTGGGAAAGGTCTGAGGATGTCCATTCCCTACCATGCAAAGGGCCACGAGGAGGACAATGATTTAAGCTCGTGGGCGGAGCTAGATGCATGTCAGCATGGCATTGACATCTGACGCACTACTGGACGTGGTCTTTGGCGTCCTACTGCATCATCGGCCAATTGTAACCTGCTCGGAGAGCTTTTCGTGCTAGGGAGCATCCGCCGAGGTGTTGAGCGTTGATGCCTTCATGGAGTTCCTGCAAGACTTCGTGATCCTAGGAAGCGTCGATGCACTTGAGCAGAGGGATGGAAAATCCACGTTTGTATAGTTTGTTCTCAGTGATGATGTACGAGCACCCTCTTCATTTGGTCGTGAAGGCCTCTTTCTGGTCTATGGGCAACTCTCCTTTTGTGAGGAAGTTATATGTTGGGGGCATCCAACAATGACTGTCTCTTATCGCGTTCACCTCGGGTGGAAAGACAGGTCTCCCTATGCTCGGCCTAGGATGGGTCTCCTGGATCATCGATTTATTCCCCCTTTTTTTCCTTGTGCTAGCGAGTTTGGAAAGGACGTCGGCCCTGGTGTTGTGTTCATGAGGAATGTGTTCGACCTTCGCTTGATTGAAATTATTCATTTTTTCTTTCACCAAGGCCAGGTACTCGACGAGGGTGTTGTTTTTTGCTTGGTAATCACTGTTAACTTGGGAGGCAACAAGCAAGGAGTTGGTGTAAATTTTTACTTCTCGGGCGCCGATGTCTTTGGCTAGGCATAGTCCGGCTAGAAAGGCTTCGTATTCGTCCTGGTTGTTTGAGGTGGGGAAGGAAAAAATTAAGGAGACTTCAATGATGAGGCCTTCCTTGTTTTCGAGGATTATGCCCGCTCCGCTTCCGGTGGAGCTAGTTGCCCCATCGATGAAGATCGTCCATCTGTTGGTTGTCGCGGCTAGAGGGTCGCTCGTTGCCATTTCGGAAACGAAATCGGTTAGGACTTGAGCCTTGAGGGTTTTTCTGATCTCGTATTGGATATCAAACTCGGTTAGTTCCAGGGACCATTTGAGCATTCTTCTGGCCATGTCGGGATGGGCCAAGAGTTGTTTGATTGATTGGTCAGTTCGGACGATGATGGTGTGGGCCAGGAAGTAATACCTCAACCTTCTTGCGGCGTTGATGAGTGCTAAGGCGACTTTTTCAATTTTTTGGTATCTAACCTCGGGCCCTTGAAGTTCCTTGCTAGTGAAGTATACGGGCTTCTGCCCATCGTCGGTTTCTCGTATGAGCATCGCGTTGACGGCCTTGTTCGAGACGGCCAGATAGAGGTATAATGTCTCCTCGTTTTCTGGCTAGGTGAGAATCGGTGGTTGCGATAAGACTTGTTTGAGATGAAGGAGGGTCTAATCACACTCATTGGTGCATTCAAAGGGTGCTTCTTTGCGCAAGAGTTTGAAAAATGGGAGGGCGTGTTGGGCGGACCTTGCCACGAATCTTGATAGTGCGGTGAGCATTCCGTTCAAGATTTGGATGGACTTTTTGTGTTCGGAGTTGGGAGGTCGGAAAAAGCTCGGCACTTGTCGGGGTTGGCTTCGATTCGTCATTCTGTCAGATAGAATCCTAGGAATTTCCTTACCCGGACGCCGAAGTTGCACTTCTCTGGATTAAATCTAATTTTGCTCCTCAACTCTTGGTGGAATACGCGCTCGAGATGGATGGTATGGTCGGTTTCCTATCGTGATTTGACAATTATGTCTTCCATGTAAAATTTGAGGGTGTCTCTGATCTCTCCTTGGAACACTTTGTTCATCATACGATGATATGTGGCTCTGGCGTTTTTTAGTCCTAAAGGCATTACCTTGTAGTAATAGTTCCCCGACTCGGTCATGAAGGTCGTGCATTATTTGTCGCATTTCGCCATGGGTATTTGATTATTACCTGAATAAGCATCCATAAAAGATAACAGTTTATAGTCAGGTGAGTTATCGACCAACCTATCAATGTTAGGCAGTGGATAAGCATCTTTGGGACAAACCCTATTAATATCGGTATAATCAACGCATATTCTCCATTTTCCATTAGATTTCTTAACAAGTACAATGTTTGAGAGCCAAGTTGAATACCCGGCCTCGGAAATAAAATTTGCCTCTAGGAGGTCTTTTACAGCTTTCTTGACAGCTCTGCTTTCTTGGGAGACTGCCTACATCTACGTTGAACTACTGCCCATAGGCTGAATCTATGGTCAGTTGATGACAGGCGACCTCAGGGTTGAGACCGGGCATCTCAATGGCACTCCATGCAAACAGATATGCATTCTGATGGAGAAATATTTGAGTTGCTTCCTCTCTAGGTCGGGGAGTCCCTTTCTGATCTTCACGCCTTTGCTGGGGTCATCGCCCAGGGGAATGAGCTCGAAATCACCATCTGGAATAGGACAAATGCGATGAATGGGTGTTTTGTTGTTCGTGTCTGACCGAGGCTCTTCTCCCTTACTCCTTTCTTCCTTCAGCTCATCTTTGGTGAAGCGGGGCGTCAAGGTCTATTGAGCTGACATCCGGCAAGGTCTTCGGGTCTTCCTGAGAAGGCTTGTCTTCTGCTTGTAGTTTTTTTGTTGGTGATGATCGTCTGGTAGCCTTTCATAGAGGCGTCGAAGACCCTTCTCGCAGCTTTGTGAAGGATAGAAAAACACTTAGAAAGGGGGGATTGAATAAGTGTATCTAAAAAACTTAGAAGATAAAAACAATCAACACAATGATTTTTATCCTGGTTCGTTGTTAATCAAACTACTTCAGTCCACCCCCTTAGAGTGATTTACCTCAACTGAGGATTTAATCCACTAATCTAATTGATTACAATGGTTATCCACTTATAAACACTCTAAGTCTTCTAGAGTATCCAGATCACAACTTGAGCACTCTAGGAACCTTTTACAATCAATGTAAAAATAACGTTTACAAGAGTATAGATTTGCTTCTAATAAAGCTGTAATCACATATGTGATATTTCTCTTAAGTTCTAAACTTAACACTCACTAAATTATTACAAGAGTTTGTGAGGTTGAAGATGAAGTTCGTAAGCTTTTGAATTTGACAGCATTTCAGTATATTTGCACAAGTGTTCTTGCTTTGCTTCTGATCAGAACTTCTATTTATAGGCGTTGAGAGGAAATGACCGTTGGGAGCATTTAATGCTTTGCGTGAATAGTACAACGCTGCATTTAATGTTTCACACTTTTGTCAACTACCTCGAGCCTTTCTTTTGCTGCTTTTACTGAATTTGCCTTTCGTAGCTTCTAATGTTCCTTTTGTCAGTCAGAGATTAGACGTTTCAGCCTTTCATCTTGTACTTTCTTCTGGACTCAGATTTTGTAGTTAACAACGTTTGAATATCAGAGTCAATCATCTTGGTGCAGAGCATCTTTTGTCTTCTGACTTTTGAAGAGCTTGAGCGTGATACCATTCAGAACATCAGAGCTTGTTCTTCTGACTTTCATTCTTCTGATGCTTTCCAGTTCATGTTCTGATTCTGCATGACCATCTTCTGATGTCTTGCCAGAGCATGTTCTGATGAAGCCATCCAAAACCTTCTGAGTCAGTTGCTTCTGAGCGCTGATTTGTGCATACTCTTTATATATTTCCTGAAATGGAAAATGCAAAGGATTAGAGTACCACATTGTCTTATACAAAATTCATATATAATGTTATCATCAAAACACAAAATATTGATCAGAACAATTCTTGTTCTAACACTTCGATGTCCCCGCTCACTATGGCAACTTGTCCCCTCCTCGTGTAGAACTTCATCTTGAGGTGGACGGTGAAAGGGACTGCGGTGAGTTCGGCCAATGTTGGTCGACCGATGATGCAGTTGTAGAGCGACAGGTAGTCTATAACCAAAAATCGAGTCTTGACTTGTCTTGAGGCTTCTCCCTCTCTGAGGGTAATGATTAGCTCGATAAAACCCCAAGGTTTTGTTGTAGTATCATTGAAACCCTGGAGATCGGACCCTACGTAAGGAGTTAGGTGGGAGTCATCGAGCTAGAGTTTATTGAACAACTGGGAGTACATAATGTCGACGGAGCTGCCCTCGCCCACAAGGATTCGGCGGACGTCGAAGTTGGCCATTCTTTCCCAGATTAGCCGAGGAATGTTGGCGTTGGGAGATCCCCTGGACAGCTCCTTGAGATAGAACGTGATGGGCTCGGACTTCCCTTTGAACTTGTTGAGTGTTGGGCCCAAGGACGAGTTGGCGTTGATCAACTCGTCAAATTTTCTTTTCACTGAGCTGATGGTGAGTTGGTCGGTGTCGCCTCCGTTGGAGATGACCATTGTTGTTGGGAACTTCTCCTAGTGGGTGAATGTAGCAGTTTATTCTTCAGAGGGAAGAAAATCTTCTGGTCCGGAGACAGAGACATCAACTAGCACAGGTCCCGGATCAGGGGATTTGTTCTCCTCGAAGTTATTTGTTTCTCGGGATTCCTGCCGAAGAGCGTCACCTCTTTTCGTGTACTTGAAGAGATGTCCCTCTTTGATCAGAGTCTCGATTGCGTCTTTGAGACGGATGCGGTCTTCAGTAAGGTGATTGTGGCTCTTGTGGTATTTGCACCATTTGGATTTGTCGGCCCTTGGTCGGGCAGCGCTAGGCTTCGGGAAGCGTACGCTAGAATTATTGAAATCATTGCTTTTGCATTCTGCCAGGATACGCTCATGGGAAGTGTTTAGCGGTATGTATTCGGTGAAGCGGCCAGAGGGTCTCCTTTGATCTTTTACTTCGCGAGATCTGTCATCTTTTCTTTTTTTCTCCTCCCCAACGAGAAGGGGGATTGTCAAACCTTGAGCTCTTAGGTGTATCTTGGCTTCTCGGTCCCCTTTTAGTCGCTGTTTCTTTCTCCTCGTAAGTGTTGTAAGCTTGTGCTTTGAGGAGGAGGGCATCCATAGAGTGGACCTTTTCGATCCCGATAGCTTTTTTGAAATCGCTACTGGGATTCAACCCTCGGTCGATATCTCCTTATCTGGTACGTGGTCTGGACTTAGATGGCTTCTCGATTGAACCAGTCGAGGTATGCTTGAAGAGGTTCATCGGCTCCCTAGACAATGGCCTCTAGGGAGGCTTCAAATTGGGGATGTCGTCGGGAGGCTGTGAAATGATTGGAGAATAAGCTTTTCAATTATCCCCATGAGTGGATGGAGTTAGCCGGAAGTTTCGGGTACCACGTCATGGCGCCTTTTGTAAAGGTTATAGAAAAAATGCAGCACTTAATGGGTTCTCGTACCACGTGGTAATCCATGACAGCCTCGATGTTAAGGATATGCTTGTCGGGATTGGTGGTTCCGTCATAAGGATCTGGCATGGGTGGTTTTTCCATTCCTCTTGGTAGCCGAACCCTTCTAATTTCTTCGGACAGAGGACTGCGAAACTCTTCTTCGTCGCTGCGTACAGGTGAGAGGGAATATCCTCTCCAGTGGCTACGGCGAAGCCGGGGAGGGCTTCGGGGTCATTTCTTTCCTAGGGCCCTTTCAATCACAATTGGAGAGGGGCGTCTCTCCCCAGGGGTAGTACGCTCTCGTTTCTTTCAGGCATTTTTCGCTCCAGTATTGGGCCGCAACTTCGTGGCCGTGGGGAAGGGCTTTCTGAATCCCGTTGTCCTCGTCTCGGGGATGGAGTGTCCTTTCGTTGAGGGGAGGGCATAGGATCTGTAGCAATAGGTCCTCCTCGGTGACGAATGGGAGTGAGGGAGAGAACGTGATCGATGATGCCTCCGCGGGGGAGAACGTGATCGCTGCTTCTTTTCCAGCTTGGTGATCCTTCAATTTTGCTGGTACAAGAGGCGGTTGGTCAGATTGATGGTTGTAAGCAGGAGTGCTGTGGTCGGATCAGCGTTCTCGGGCACAAGGACGTCCACGTGGTCGTAGTTGATATTCTCCTGCTGGTTCTCGAGCTGCCTAGAGGCTTGCGTCGAGGATGAGGCTGGTTGTCCATCCCTCAGATCGACCTCGTCGCGCCTGGGTTAAACCTGCCGATTAGCGGTAGTGTTCTGGAGCAGTAGGTCGAGGTTAAATCGGTCACTATTTTGGTGATTGTTGTTGTTGTTGACCATGATGACCGGGAGTTGGTTTCGAAGTTTCTTTGATCTTTGTTGTTCAGAAAAGACGGGGAAGCAAAATTCTCACAGATGACGCCACTGGTCGTACCTGATCAGAAGGATCGTTAAGGTCTGCAACATGCTGGACTTCTCTGAACTGGGGGGTGTACCTAAGGTACTCCAATGTCAAAGTAAGTTTGAGAGTAAGGAGAGCAAGTACAAAAAAGGTGTGATAGAATAAATATTGAATACCTGACCCTCTAGTGAAAGAGGGTATTTATAGCCCTCGGCGCTGGGCCAAGATTTCCTAATTGGGACAAATCTATTGGAGGCCCACATGTTAGAAAACTGCCAGAATCCTACGTGGTAGGGTTGAGTCAGCAAATGACTCACATCCTGAGTGAATGCTGCTATGGTTTTGAGCTCGAGTTTGAATGAACAAAAATATAAAAACGGAAAAGTAATTATTAACATAAAAAGAATTCATTCTTCGAAAAGATAAGATTTATCCAGCATTGCATACAATCTACTTCTCATAAATCTTATCAAGCAAATATACAAATTAATGTTTTACTTATTTTTCTGAAAGGTAAGAAGATTTCTGAGTTTTTTTTAATAAAAAATTGCTCTTTTTTTCATGTTTCTTAAATATAAAAGAATTAATGTGAGATTGTAATGTGACTTGGAAGCTTTAATTTTGTTTAATGATTTTGTCAATTTATTGATATGTTTTCATTGATTTAGTAGCTTTAGCAGCTTATTATAACAAGCATATTATAACAAGGCAGATTATAACTGGAAGATGCATAACTGTTGATAATGCCTCAATACACCATTTCTATTACACTTATATATTGTATTTGTATGATTCATAGAAAATCAAACCTGCAAGGATAATAAACCAGCATATAATTTCTTATACTATCATGAAATATTTAACAAGAATAATTGCTAACATTATTGGCTTTCACTTTATTTCTTGCTTCATGAAACTGCAGATTAAATACACCAATTTGACAAAAGTCTTATCAAGTGCTTTAAAAAGTGCAGAGGGAAAGTGTCATGTTCTTAAACTATTATTATAATGTATTGTATCAATTATTGAACCAGCCTACACCAATATTATAAACAATTTTCAAGACATCAATAGGGAGTTAACAACTTATTTAGTTTACCAGGTCTAATGATACTACTACAATTTTGGTAAAAAATTTAACTTTGATAAAAATTAACTATAAAGAGAAACGATGATAATCAATTTCAATTTAATACTTGTGTTTTAATTATATGTCACTTTTTAACTTATTGAGTAATTGCATTTAGCATCACTTTTAAAGTTTTTTTAAAAGATTCTATAATTGTTCAAAATTTATATTAAAGAAATATATCTCATAATTAGCACCGTTCTCCTATTTTTTTAAATAATTTTATGAGGAAATAAAATAGAAAATAAATATATTGATATCTTATACTATTCAACTTTTTCAATAATATTTTAATTAAAAAAATAATTAAAACAAATTTAGAGTTATTTTTTCCTTAAATATTTAAATAAAAAATAAAAGTCATAAAACGAGGGAGAAAATTTACCACTACATGAGATAATGGTCTCTAATTTTTTTTCTAACCTAGTCCTATATTTCAACTTCTAAAAATCTTGTGATACTTCAAATTCACCAGTGATCTCCTACATTCTTGCTTTTAAAACACTTTTTTGTGATGCCTGAAATTTACATCTACAAAAAATATATAATTAAGGATTAGTAAACAATAGCAAAATTAAAATATATGATGATAAAATAACAATTATATATTTGAAGTTAAAGATAATAAAATAAAAATCATAGATTTGAAGATAAATATATTTCTTCTAACCTGAGGGAGATGTTCCTGCAATCTCCTACCTTCTTTCTTTTAAAAATCTTTTTTGTGAAGCTTTAAATTTCAAAATTAGTTTTGATTTAAAGAAGGGAGCAATCTCCTAAACTGACCATGAAGTGAGTTAGTGGGGTAGTGGTAGACTGGTAGTGGACAATGGCTACTTCGTGTATACTTTTTTTATTATTACAATTTGCAAGAAAAAAAAATTACAATAGATAAATTATTGCAAGAAAAAGACAATTAAAAATGAATAGTTGGCATGTATAGCAGTTAGAAATTAAGTGGATTAATGGTTTGGACACTACTAAAAATAAGACATTTGGTTTCAAGATTTTACATCAGGTATTAAGATAATTGATGGGAAAAATATTTGTCAAAGGATTTTACATCAGGTATTTAACTCAAATGATGGAAAAAAAATTTGATTTAGTGATTTTACATCAGACATTTAACTCAAATGATGGGAAAAATAACGCGGTGGCAAACTTGTAATTAAAACGAAAATGGGTTATAAGGTCTTTCCAATCGGTGCTAACACTAACCGATGGGAAAAGTTTGTTAACGTGGCGTTTGCATCAGCCCATATTTCCACCGATGGGAAAAGTTGGTTTGCTAACTGGGCTTTTACATCGGCCCAAATTTGCACCGATAGAAAAATCCCTCTTTTTCACTAAAACCCTAGCCTCCTTTCTACTAAAACTCAAACATTTCTTTTTTCTTCTTTCTTCACCGTGACTGAACCCGCGACCGCCAAACTCCAAACGCCAAACGCAAAACGCCGCACAGCTCTCACCATGACTGAACCCTCGACCGTTCTCCGCCGTGACTGAACCTGCGACGGCCGCAACCGTTAGCTGTTGAACCTGCGACCGTTCTGCGCCGTGACTGAACCTGCGACGGCCGCAACCGTTCGCTGTTGAACCCGCGACCAACCAGCCACCACCAAACGCCGTCATATCTATCTTCTCCGGTATGTTTTCTGTAAACCCCTTTCTACTTTGTATCTTGTGGTTTATGTTCAAAACCCTTTCTACTCTTCTGTATCTGGTGGCTTATTAAAAAAAACATTAGAAAGAAAGTATCATTTTTACTGAACCATTGGTCAAATTTGTACCATAAATTATCTCGACCCAACCAGTCTTCTTCGAAGGGACGCAACATAAAAATAGGAACATGGATTTGCATATTTGGTTGTTCCCGTGAATTTATACCCACACATTTATAGTATCAGTTGTTCCCGTGAATTTTATTAATATATTCGCCTTGATTGTGAAACCGTTTTAATCGATTTGTGTTGATGCACCGTTAATCAAACTGCTATAAAGATTAGAAATTTGATTGGGTTAGTGTGAAGATGATGATTTTTTGTTGTTGTGGTGGTGTTGTTTAATTGTGTATACTGCTGGAAATTCCATGTGTGTTGTTGATTTGTTTCAAGTGTCAGTTAGATGAGTTGTTCACAGTCCAAGTTTACCTACATGACAGTATGGTTTGTGATTGGAAAAAGTGTGATTAAAATAGACTCAATGCTGAAAATTGGTTTGAATATTTGTCTTGATGTTAATTAAGCAACTAATGGGGGTACTGTGTTGAGCTTAATTGGGAAATATTAACATTGGTGTTTGTTTTGGGAGTCTATTTTAGATTGTGTATAAGCTGAATGTTTTCTCTATTGATGAGCTTGTCATAAGTTGTTATTCTTGCATTAGAAAGTTGATAAAAAAGGCTTGGACAAAATGGTGAAGTTACTTATGGTTGTTGTGATGCTTATATTCTTGAATTAGAAGTTCTTATGCATAATTGTTGATCCATGAATGTTGAAGTTGTATGACATAAACATGTTTGGTGGATATATTTGAACTCGTTGGAGTGTGGTTAATTTTTGGTTGATTCATGAGAGATTAAAGTATGCTAGTGCTTGAGTTTTACTTCACAAAAATGTTTGAGAAAATATATAAACAAAGTGTGTTTGAGTTCTAATTTTTGTGTGATGTTTAAGTGTGATTTCAAGATGTTTTGGGACTGTTTTAAAACACTAATAAACCAGAATTTTGATTGTGAATTGTTGTGTTCATAGATAAATAAGAATTGCTCGAGGTGTGGTTGATGGATAATTGTTGTAAATTTTCAGTGTTGATTGTTGTTGAATTTTGTTCAAGAAAACTAGTAATAAATGTGTTGATATGAACTAAGATAGTAATGAATGTTGAAGTTGTATGACATAAACATGTTTGGTGGATATATTTGAACTCATTGGAGTGTGGTTAATTTTTGGTTGATTCATGAGAGATTAAAGTATGCTAGTGCTTGAGTTTTACTTCACAAAAATGTTTGAGAAAATATATAAACAAAGTGTGTTTGAGTTCTAATTTTTGTGTGATGTTTAAGTGTGATTTCAAGATGTTTTGGGACTGTTTTAAAACACTAATAAACCAGAATTTTGATTGTGAATTGTTGTGTTCATAGATAAATAAGAATTGCTCGAGGTGTGGTTGATGGATAATTGTTGTAAATTTTCAGTGTTGATTGTTGTTGAATTTTGTTCAAGAAAACTAGTAATAAATGTGTTGATATGAACTAAGATATTAAACATCAAAACTAGTAATTAAAAAAAGTTTGAAGAAGTTAGTTTTGAATAAATAACAATAAAATATTATGGTTTGTTTGTTGTTGAATGTGTTTAATTTGTATAAGTTAGTTTTGAATAAATAACAATAAAATTCATTTTATTATATTTGTTTAAGTTTTCCAACTATATGGCCTTTTTCTATGAGTGTGATAGTTCACCGATCAAAAATAAAGTATATATAGCAAAACAAGCTTAAATTATATGTTTATGTATTTTTTAGGTACTTGAAGATACATAGCTGATTGGAGTTCATCTGATTTATAATAAGGTTAGTTTCTTGTTGTGGCCTAACTTGAGTTGGATATTGATATGTTTAAACTTTCAGACATATGTATTTTTGGGTTTTCTGAATGTGGTGTTTTTCTTTTTAAATTTTAAGTTAACACACATAAATTTTGAGAGCAAAATTACAACTCAACACAGTTAGTTATAAACTTTCCAATCAAAGTTATTATCCAACACTAAATTAGTTAACACACTAAATTATCCGGACTTTGGATAGTTAATTGGACGCTGCAGTGGGATATGCATGGAGGGAAAGTGGGGGGAAAGTGATATGCTATGCATTACGTGGGATTATTATTATTATTATTATTATTATTATTATTATTATTATTATTATTATTATTATTATTATTATTATTATTATTTTTATTATTATTATTATTATTATTATTATTATTATTATTATTATTATTATTATTATTATTATTATTATTATTATTATTATTATTTTTATTATTATTATTATTATTATTATTATTATTATTATTATTATTATTATTATTTTTATTATTATTATTATTATTATTATTATTATTTTTATTATTATTATTATTATTATTATTATTATTATTATTATTAATTTTATTATTATTATTATTATTATTATTATTATTATAATTATTATTATTATTTTTATTATTATTATTATTATTATTATTATTATTTTTATTATTATTATTATTATTATTATTATTATAATTATTATTATTATTATTATTATTTTTATTATTATTATAATTATTATTATTATTATTATTATAATAATTATTATTATTATTATTAATATTATTATAATTATTATTATTATTATTATTATAATTATTATTATTATTATTATTATTATTATTATAATAATAATAATAATTATTATTATTATTATTATTATTATTATTATTATTATTATTATTTTATTTAATTAAAGAAGTGAGTGAATTTAAAGTAATTATTTAATTTTTATTAACGTTTTATTTTTATTAATGTCTGAAAAATATTTGGGGAAGTTTTGGTGGGAAGAAGTTATAGGATTATAATTTAGTATGATATGATGATATGATTTCTTAATGCTCATTCAAATAAATGTAATGCTCATAATTATTTTTTGTTGACATTAAATTCTTTTTAAATTTTTCTAAAAGATAAATAAAAAACATTTTAATTTAACAACAAAAAATCATCTTATTTTTTGTTTACTAAGAAAAACTATATATAAAATCATTTTAACAAAAAGACATATACTTATTTTTTGATAAACAAAAAATAATAAAATTACTAAATTTATTGAATTGTGTATGCGAAAAATAGAGATACAAGGACATTGGTATGGAATTCAACCCAAATAAAATACAAAGTAATAATGCTTTGTTCTCTCTCCTCTGTTTTTCCTTTCGGTTAACCGTCAGTTGATCTCGGCGACACTTTCTTCCATCGGGATAGCTAGAGATGAAGTGGAAGACAATATCGAGAAAGGGATTCAGAAGTTTCAAACCTAGGTGAGATGTTTTTCCTTTCAATTGTAGAGCTGGGGGAGGACACCGTGGGTGTCGCTTCCATCTATTGTTCTGATTTCCCTAACAGAATCAGAGTAGAGGATTTGTTCAACTTGTTTGGGTGTGTGGGGAAGTGTGTGGAGGTGGTGGTTTCTCCCAGAAGATACGAATGGGGGAAAATATTCGGTTTGGAAGATTCAGGGATGAGGGGATGTGATGATGCTAGCAGTGAGACTCGATTCAATTCAGATTGATGGTTTGAAGATTCATGCTAATATTCCTAGATTTGATCGCAAGAAGGAGGTTTCCAAGCTAGGGGATGTTCATGGCAGGTAGGTACTTTTAAAGGGGTTCTTTCCGGTTCGAGGTGGCGAGGAAAACAGAGGAGGAAAGGGGGTTCAATATTATGTGGATGTTTTGAGGAATGCACCGGTGGAAGGGAAACAAGTTTTCAAGGGGGTTGTCTTTTCTTCGGACTCTGAGTTGAGGGCATCATTATCCAAGGCTTATGTTGGCATGGTGAATAATTCGGGTTCATCATACAACATCCAAGACAGATTTTTCCCAGAAGGTTACTTTACAATAAAGTTTACACCAATGGGAGCTAACTTGTGCTTTCTTGAGGAATCGGAGGAAGGTGAGATCAATGATTTTATTTGTGATGCTGAATCTTGGTGTGTTGAGTTCTTTGAAATTATGGTAAATTCTTTCGGTATATATGTTTGTTCGAATGAGGAAATTGTCAAAAGATCTAGTTTTGACATGGCAAGGGTGATGGTTCGGCTTCCTTGTGATTGGGTTGTGGCTGAGAAATGTGATGTAAAGATTGATGGAGTAGTGTATTCTTTGAGATTGAAGGAGGAAATTTTTTCCCCTCCAAGATCGGTTTCAAAATTGCACAACGTAGATGTCTCTGAGTCGGAAGACTCAGTATCGGAGGAGGGTTGTAATGGGGTTTTTTCGAAGATGGGTCAGAAGATGTCAATCTTCATGCGACTTTGGTTTCTCCGGAGGAGGTTTCAGGAGTATCGGATGGGGTAGAGGCTGAGGCGAGGGAGTCAATGGGACCGGTGGGTAATAGAGGGGAAGCTGCAGAAAGATGTAAGTGTGACAAGGCAGATTTTGGGGGGAAAGTTGATAATGAACTATCATTTGACCAGACATTGGTGGCTTTAAAGGGAAATACGTGTCATGAAGGAAGGAGTGATACTATGGCAATTGAAAGTGAAAATGTGGCTTTTACGTTAAAGAAAAAAGATAGACGTTCGTTGGAGATTGTTCCTGAATCTGTGGGGTCCGCTTTTTTAAGGATGAAATCAAAAGGAAAGAGGGTGAAGTTTAAATATATTTCTGATTCAGTTGGGATTTTTAAGTACATAAAAGGTAGGCCCAAGTCCAGTAAGACAAAAAAAACTAAAATTGGTAACAAAGGGCATGTTTCGCTGTTTGTAGCTAATTCTGATTCAAGTTATTCTTTCCTATTTCAGAGTCTGCATGCCATATTTTAGGAAGGGAGCATACGAAGGTATCGTGTTATGGGGGCCAGCCGGAAGAGTCTTATATAATTATAAGTAACAGGAGAAATTTTGGGCGTCTTGAGTCAAACATTGGGAAGAAGCTATGGAAGATTGTATTAGAGTTGCGGGTGGAAGTTGTTGATTCAAAAAAGGATTATATAATCAAGATTGATGAAATGGAAATAGTAGACAAAATCATAAAGGTGGGAAGGATGGAGAAAAAATAATGTCTTGATGATTATAAGCTCTCTCAATATAAGAGAAGGGGTAGTAGTGTGAAGAGAAGGAGGATCAGTCACATTATTTATAAAGGTAATGCTGATTTTTTCTCATTCAGGAAAAAAAATTAAACTCGATATCTGAATTTATAGCAGGTAGTTTTTGGAGGAATCAGTGTTAAGATTTTTCTTATTTGTTGTCTAATGGTGCGTCGGGGGGTTTGCTCACGTTATGGAACGCTAATAAAGTTCAGGTTATATGGAGTTTTGGAGGGGCGGGTTATTTGGGGGTGAAAGTGATTTGGAAGGAGGAAGTTTATTGTATTATCAATGTGTACTTTCTTTTTCCATTGTTGAGAAGCAATTGTTATGGGGGAATTTATTACATTTAAGATCTATATTTATAGATGGTGGGTGGGTGATCAGAGGCAATTTCAACGCCGTTAAGAATAGTAGGGAGAGGAAGGGGAGCTCGGTTGTGTATAGAAGAAGTGAATGGAAGGATTTTTTGGAATTCATAGAAATGAACAATTTGGTGTATATTCCTAGAAAAGGTAAGAAGTTTACTTGGTTTGGATGGGACGGGAATCAATATATTCTTAGTGGCGGGTAACGTTGTGAGTAAATGGGGCATTGTTGGTCAATTGGCGGGAGATCGGGATATTTCAGATCATTGTCTGATTTGGTTGATTAGTGATAAATCAAATTGGGGACCTAAACTATTTAAGGTTAATAATGAGTGGTTTTCTAATAGGGATTTTTTCCGTTTATGGAGAAGGAATGGAAAGCGCTATCGGTGGAAGGGAGAGGCGATTTTGTTTTTAAACAAAGGTAGAGACGTCTAAAAGAGAGATTAAAGTGGTGGAATGTGAATATTTTCGGGAAATTTGATTTGGTAGTGGATGAAGGAGTGTGTGTTATGAATGAAGGAGATGAAATGATGGACGATGATGATGAAGTGAAGGTTAACTCAGGGTTTGGATTGAGAAAGAAAGAGAAGGGCTTCTAGTTATTTTTGGTTGAATTTAAAGATTAAAGAGAACATGTTGATCCAAAAATCTAGATTGAAATGTTTGAACAATGGGGATTCTAATAGTAAGTATTTTCATAGGGTTATGAAAGCTAGGAGGACTCGTAATCACATTGGTTCTATTTTAACGGATAGAGGGGTGCTAGATTCGGTTGTGGAGGTTAAGGAGGAGGTTAAAAGTCATTTTGAGAAGAATTTTTCCGGAGTGGAGAATGGTAGGCCGAATTTGGAGGGCATTTCTTTCAGATTTTTGAACCGTATTGAGAAATATTTGTTTGAAGCTCCATTTTTGGAGTTAGAAATTAAGGAGGCGATTTAGAATTGTGAGGAATCGAAGAGCCCGGGCCCGATGGTTACTCCTTTATGTTTATAAATAATTGTAGGGAGTTTTTGAAAGTTGACTTTATCAATTGTTTTATGTGCTTTCATCAAGAGGCTATTTTATCTAAGGCTGTCACTTTTCATCATTTTTAACTTTGATTCCCAAAAACTCCAACCCTTTGGGGGTTGATGAGTATAGGCCTATTTGTTTAGTGGATTGTGTGTATAAATCTATTTCCAAACTTTTGGCTTCGAAATTAAAGAAGGTGTTGAATTCGGTGGTGTCTAATTGTCAAAGTGCTTTTGTTCCAGATAGACAATTATTTGTTGGGGTTTTGGTTGCTAAGGAGGTGATGGATATGGCGAAGGAAGAAGGGAATAGCTGTCTTCTCTTCTTAGATTTATGTTGATAAAAATAGGGTTCGGTGATACTTGGTTGAAGGGGATGGAGGCTTTGATCTTTTTGAGCAAGATGTCGGTGTTAGTAAACCGAAGTCCAACGAAGGAATTTGTGGTGGAGAAAGGTCTAAGGCAAGGTGATCCATTATCGTTGTTTCTTTTTGTTATTGTAGCGGAGGGTTTGAATTTAGAGCAAGCAATTAGTAGCAACTACCCTTAAGTTATAAAAAATGTTCTTTTAGCTTTTTGGGCGAAAGGGTCTATTTGTACCATGAGAGGGCAGAAAGTCTTTCAATTGGATGTGAAGGGTCATCGAGGTTTATCGTTCGCCACAAGACTGTCCCTGCCATAAAGAGGGCACGTAGTCTAAGGGAAGGATATAATAGTCATTTAATATTTTTAGGCATCATGCGAGGATACCTTAGCAATTGGGACAATCATCTTTTACCGAGGCAACTTCGAAGGACTAGATGATTTTCAATCTCTTTAGGAAACCTTGCTTTAGGTATCCTCAGAATCGAGGGACTTGACTATTATTTAGAATAATTAGAGGCAACAGAATCATAAGGCAACAGGCAACAAAGGCAACAAGAGGGGTTACCCTAAAGGTGTGTGGGTGCAACAATCACGTGGTTATTCCAGATATTGTTATCTTGTAATTAGTGATCTAATACAGTTCAAGGCTTGCACTCCCTAAGATTACTAACTGTCATACCCCAATTTTTGACCCCCCTGAGATGACATATCTTCAGGATTTTCATCAGGTCAAAACAAGTACCCAGAGCAGTCACTTCTTCATCTGGCATTCAATCAAGGATGTTCAAAGACAAGAAAACTCAGGCAAAGGATCAATCAATAGAAGGATTAGTCTCTAACACAATCATAGGACTCAAAAGCTTCACTTTTATATTCACCTATGATTGATTAGACACCCAGTCATCTGAGTACAGGTTTACTCAGGTCACCAGACTAGGGTTTTTGAGCCTATCAAGGACTGAAATCAGGGATCACCTTTGGGAAACCCTAAAAAGCCCCAGGGGATCATTCAAAGACATCAATCATCTTCAAATAGCTCATATGACAAGATCCACTGGACATCACACCTCAATTCAAGGCCTACAATCATCATTTTCATCTGGTCGACAATTAGGGTTTTTGACTTAATTCACCAGGATAGTTGACTTTTAATCAGGACATGGATCCAAGACTCAAAGCATGAATCAAGAGCTCCTATTCCCTCAATATAATCCATTCACATCACTCATTTGAAGAGGAGATTTTGATTCATCACAAAAGTCCAAGAATTCACTTCATCTGAAAAAGTCAACTGCACAGGATCATCTTTGACTTTTTGGAAATTTTGGTCAACCATGACTTTTGGAGTTTTAAATCATCAATATATGATATTTAAAGTCATTTGATCAAAGAAAATCAAGAAAATCAATCAAAAATCAAAAGTCTAAAGTTTGACTTTTCATACTTAGAAATTTTTCTAAGTGTTTTCAAGTGATTTTTGCCAAACTTTGGAAGGGATTTTCTCAAAATTTCACCTACAAACTGAAAAAAAACTTCCAACATGAAAGTTGTAGATTTTGATCCAATAAACAACTTTGACACATATGATGTTTTGGCTAAAAATCAACCATTGAAGAGTTATGGAGCTTCAAAGTGGCTGCCTTCACAAAACATGCAAGAAAACCCTAGTTTTCTTCAAACTTCATGGGACTTTTTCACTAATTTTCTTAAAGAATTTGGGCAAACACTAAACTAATGAATCAAAGTACATATTAAGGGCTTTCCAAATTATGCTCAACCTCTTCCAAATTCATTTTGAGCTAAGAGATATGGTTGATCAAAGTTAGGCACTTGAAGTGAAAATTATAGGTCATGTACAATTTGAAACTTTGCAATTTTGTGCAAGTGACTTCTCTAAATGATGCTACCCGGCCTCTAATGCATCTGAAAACATGCCATACATCCAAATTCATCATTGCATAAGGATTAGAGAAGATTCCTAAAAACAAAGGCATGTGAATATGTAATGATTGCATTTTTGAATTTATGACAAATGGTGAATCATCAAGGAATCTTGCTCTAAGCCAATTAGAACTCTTCTCTGAATCAGAAATGTTCCCTAAGATCATACAAGATCAATGTTTGGGGAAGCTAGCCCGAAAATGCATCATTGCATTTGGGATCTTTTCAAATTTTCTTCATGGCTAAGAAACCAAACTCACTTCACTAAGCAAGCTCACTCTCTCAAAGTTCTTTGGCAAGAAGAATCGTTTTCTTCAAACCAGAGCTTATCTTTGGAAAGTAAGCATTCTAACATCTCAAGGGGGTTCATTTGAGGTGATCCAAGCACCTGGATGACTTCTGTAAGTGGAGGAACACCATTGTTGCTCTAACTTTGGAGCTGTTGCAGTTGGAGGTCCATAGAGCAATTCAGAAGGTTTCCAACAAAGCCAAGCACCCAGACACGTTCCTCAGGTCATAGTGAAGCTGTTCAGATGGCTGCAGCTCATCTGTAACTCAAGCTTCATCACCCTCCACGTCCACTTGAAGCTCAAATCGAGGGAGGTCCATAGAGCAATTCAGAAGGTTTGAGGTCACAACAAGCATCTAGTTAGCATCACTGAGTCCCAAGGAAGCTTTTAGGATCATTCATACAAGCCCGGGTGCTCCCTAACATCCTCACGATCTCCATTTTCAGAGGTAAGTTTCTCAACTCCACCTCTTTAATTTGTGTATATTTTTGGTTAAAACTCAACACCATTTCACTCAGCATCATAAGAGGATTAAAAACCCTCTATCATCAGTCATTTATGCCTCAGTATAGCCATTTAATTTAAATTTCAAATTTTAGGGTTCTTCACATATTTTAGATAATTCAGTAGATGTAGTTAATATAAATTCATATTAGTTACATATTTAGAATCGTGAGTGAATTTAGAGCAAGTTTGGTCTTTACATCTTTGCAAATGGTTGAGAAATGAGCAAGTTCACAAATTCAAAATTTGAGAGCTTGAGGAAGAAGACGACTATGGCTATGGCGCGCAAATTTCAAATCTCTGGGCAAAGTTTATTTTATTTTCAATGGTAGGTGTTTTCTAAACGAATGAATAACTTGCCCTAGTGGCCTCACATGCGCTCTTAGTCTCCTCATGCCTCAAGTATGGGGTTCGAATCCCCCTCGCCCCAAACTTTTTTGATTCTTTTATTTTTCAATGATTTATCACTTGTTTTGAAACATAACCAAATGGGTGAGTGTTATACTCACCAAACGCGCGTTGGCTCAGTGGTGTTATTTTGAGCTGGTGACTTAGAGGGCGTGTGTTCAAACCTTGGAGGAGACAAACCCAATTTTTTACCACTATTTTTCTTTGTTTTATTCACAAACTTCACACAATTATTTAACCTATCAAATAAATCCATTTTCACCTCATTTTTCACACACTTGTTATTTAATATACCTATTTTGTGAATAATAAAAAAAATCATAAAAATATTATTTATTTCATATATTTTTATTAGGTTTAAAATAGTATGTTTTAAGTGTTTTCTTAAATACTTTGAAAATATATATCTTCATTTTGTTTTAACCTAATTATTTTGTGAATAACTTTATGATAAAACCCTAAATTATTTAGGTCTTAATTAGGTATAGATTTCATCTTTGTCTTAATTAAGTTGACTTTTGTCAATGTTCAAAACTGTTTTCAGTCTCCGATTAAACAGATGATTAAGGTTTTCAAACAACAAAACCTTATATCATTTCAAATCATTTTCAACTGTTCTCGAAACAGTAAATCATTTTTATGTGGGCCTCTATTAGAGTGTAAGACCCAACACCTTCTTTCTTTTCATAGTTTGTTTTCAAAAACTGTGTTTTCAAAATTTCCTTTCTGTTTTCAAAATATTCTTCTGGTATTTGAAGGGCATTATTCCCGGCGAAACTCTTCAGATACCTATGTGACCTTTGTCCATCTTCATTTCTTCTATTTTCAAAAACCTTTAACTGTTTATCATAAATATTCAACTGTTATCAAAACAACAAAAATTGATGGTAAGGCTTTGTACATACTTCTTCAAAGGCCTCCACTCCATCCAGGTTAGGCTTTACAAGCTTTCAATTTACAGTCTTTGTTTAAATTACTGTCAAATATAAACTGTACATATATTTGTTTAGAACTACGTTTGAGTGTAAACCCTAGGACAGTTAAACTATATATATATTATAGGAATATGGCCTAGGATTGAGAATGTCTTCCCGGTGAAGGCTCTTTCCTAATTAGAGATCTGTAGTTCAAACCCCCAAGATGAATTATTCCCGGTGAAACATCTTGGCAAAAGCCTTAGAACCCAAAATAGGACACATCCACCCAAAGAGGAATTATTCCCGGTGAAACCTCTTACCCATTTGCTTAGAGCCAAAATAAGTTCAAAACTACATAGCTTTCTCTTGTGCTACAACAAGGACCCTCGATGACCCTCGATTAGCCTCCTCTTGGGCTTTGTACAAGGACCCACAAGCTTCTTAAAATCATTTCCAGCTTCCTCTTGAGCTTGTATACAAGGACCCATCAGGTTTCTTATAAACATAGGAACAGGTCTTTAGTCACCTTTTAACATACCCTGGTGAGTTTCTTCCATTTCTTTAAGCTAGACTTTAAACAAAATAAGATTGTCTCAATTTCATATAGAGTACACTTTTTGGAATGAGAGGCATGGACAGTCTCTGTCACTCTTATCTCCATCAATCTTCCTTAGCTGAGTCTAGGATCTATATTTGCTTGTCCTCAGTAAGAGTCAGCCTTAATCTTGGGCTTTAAAACAAGAAGTCTCCACTAGATAATCTTTCTGCCAATCATTTCAACAAAAATCCCTGGAAAGGGTTAGCTTCCACACATTCTTTCATTTTAATAAAAATCCCTGGAAAGGGTTAGCCTCCACACATTCTTTCATTTTAACAAAAATCCATGGAAAGGGTTAGCCTCCACACATTCTTTCATTTTAACAAAAATCCCTGGAAAGGGTTAGCCTCCACACATTCCTTCATTTCAACAAAAACCCCTGGAAAGGGTCAGCCTCCAAAATCACTCCTTCAAATCCAAAGATTTATTCCTTTAAGAGATAAATTCCCCAAAAGAGTCAAAACCCCTGGAAAGGGTCAGCCTCCAAAAACATGATAAAAAAAATCCAGTTTTAATAGACAATTTCTCCAGCTGAGTCAAAACCCCTGGAAAGGGTTAGCTTCCAAAAAAAATCAGTCTTTTAATAAATAAATCAATCAAAAGCCTCAAGCTTGGGCCTCATACAAGCTAGTTAAAAATCAAATCTTTTATACAGTAGATAGACATAGCTTATCTCTATAGAGAGATCTTTCCTCTATCTCACCACATTCAAACAAACAAACATTACATTTCATTTTAATCAAGTCTCCCATTTAGGATTTTGAAAGGCATGAGCTGGCAGTAAAACCCAGACATGTGGTAACTTTCCCTAATTTGGATGAGCATTTTTCTTTCATTTAAGAGGCATTTGACTGGTATACTTGCACATACACAAGTAAGGTCCCCCTCTTGAATGAAATGAATTCAGTTATTCTGTCACTCTTTTAAATGTTTGTGGTGGAATAGTAGAAATACCTCTCTATAAAGATGATTTCATGTCTCTTTACTGTAAACAGAGATTTAATTCAAAGCTTCAACCTTGAGCTTCAAGCAAGGCACCAAAAAAATTAATTTCCCTATTTAGTTCCCCGAACTACATTAAGCTCTGACTTCCATTAGGGATGTGTAGGCATGAGGTTCACAAGGAATCTCAGGGAGCTAATAAAATACCAAAAATAGTCAGTTTGTCTGTCTGTCTGTCTTTCTTTAATCAATTCAATTCTCTCTCCTAACACAAAGGAGAAACTTTCCCAATCATTAGCAATAAACACAATCACAATGACACAGAGAAGGTTCCCGTAGAGTACTACGAATATGTAGGGTGCTTAAACTCTTCCCTATGTATAACCGACCCCCCGGACTCCAGAATTTCTAGTCTAGGTGAAATCCCCACACTTAGCAAACTCCTAGGGTTTAGTTGAGATCTTTTTTTCCCTTTCCTACTCGTAGGACAATAAGAAAGTTCGTGTGATATCGTAGGAAGAACTGAAATAAAATTCCTCCCATCCCGGGCACATTCTCCTTCCAAATTTCGCGTGAAGGGTCTAGCGTGCCGTCCTCCCATGTGAAACGGGGAGGTAAAAAAAACGACACCACAGTAAAAATGGCGACCCTGCTGGGGATATAAGTGTTAAAAACCTTGGTTTTTCATCCAAGCCAATGGTTGACCTGTTGCTGGTCCAGCCCCAATGAGGAATTAGGGATGCCAAATTCCCCATCAAACAAGAGAGGTCTTGCCTAACCTCTGTGTCATATCATGTGTTTATTGCATTTATATTTGTTTATTTTGTTTATTCTGTATCAGGAAAGGGCTTGATTCCCCCTTGTGGTGAGAAATCCTATACCCGGATTTGAGTGCAACATAAGATAGGATGGAGGATGTCTTCCCGGTGAAGACCCTCTAATCTTGGTTTCCAAGTCTACTCTTGGGATTTGCCTGGCTGGTTGTGATTAACTGCGCCACTGCATTCCGAGACTGATTTGTACCAGGAAGACCTAGAAACACATTAACCCCACTTAAAGCCTTTTTTAGGACATAGAGCGGTGATTACGAAAGTAATTGTCACGCAGATACTACACTCAGATAAAACTCTCTTATAAATACCAATCAACGTATCTTTAAGGTTGAGCAAAAACTCTGAGACCCCTAGAACCCGTTCTACAGGTACAAAAATCCTTATCCTTAGTTTACCATTGGGGCGAGGTTTGCGTTTTGACTTCATGACCACTATACCCTTCAATGCCATGTTTGTTTAAAACTCTTGTGTGTGCATTCATGCATTCATGCATCATTCATCATAATAATTAAAACAAAAAAAAAGAGTCTTTTTCGAGTCGTTTTTCAAGGAAACTAAATAACGAACGTTTTAAACTTCATAGAAAGAGAGAAACGGAGAAAGAACTTAAGGATCTATACCATGGATTACGGAAGAAAGAGAGCTAGGAAATACACCTTCAAGATTCCCCAGGTCAAGGAACTGGGAAAGCTCGGAAAACTGGTGGTCAACCCCCAAGCTTTCAAGGAGAAGTATGGAAAACTTCTGCCTTTGCTCAATACCAACATTGTGGATGGGATCCTTCCCACCTTGGTACAGTTTTACGATCCAACATATCACTGCTTCACCTTTCCAGATTATCAGCTCATGCCTACGTTGGAGGAGTACTCTCGTCTGATTGGAATACCCGTGTACGCGCAAGATCCGTACTCCGGTTTGGAAAAGAATCCTGACGACATTATCATTGCTGCAACTACTCCTTTGAACGTAGTCGACATCAGAACTCATATGGTGAGTAGAAGAGGAATTCAAGGATTGCCCTCCAAATTCCTGTTTGATCAAGCTCGGTACTTCGCCAGCATCCAAGATATGAGCGCCTTTGAGGAAATCTTGGCTTTGCTTATCTACGGATCGTTTTTGTTCCCTAACATTAATGATTTCGTCGACATCAACGCAATTAAGATCTTCTTAATTGGAAATCTAGTTCCAACCTTGCTTGCGGATGCTTATCACTCTGTGCATTCAAGAAACCTGCAGCGAGGAGGATTAATCACATGCTGCGTACCGTTGTTATACGAATGGTTCGTTTCGCACCTGCCGAAGTCTAGCACTTTCTGGAGCATGAGGGATGGCCTTTACTGGTCACAGAAAATCACGTCCCTCACTCATACGGACATTGAGTGGTGTAGTCCTGACAACGACGAAACCAAGATTATCTTCGGTTGCAGAAGTTTTCCCAACGTACCCCTTATTGGAACTAAGGGAGGAATCAGTTACAATCCAGCTTTAGCCCGTCGTCAATACGGCTATCCCATGAAAAATATACCAAGTAACATCCAATTGGAGGGTCTGTTCTTCAAAAACATCGACGATCATGGCAACATGCTGAAGAAGGAAATTGTCCAAGCCTGGCGTCTTGTTCACAGCAAAGGGAGAAGATTGTTAGGAAAACATCTTTGCATCTCCCTGGATCCTTACCTTCAATGGGTACGCGTCAGAGCATTCAAGATCAGGATGCCATATCAACATTAAGAACCTATTCCCCTAAGGGAACCAATTTACCTTTTCTCCACCGATGTTGAAAAATTACAAGCGGCATTAAACAAGGTATGCCAAGAAAGGAATGCTTGGAGGAACAAGTATCGAATCGTCAACACGAAAAATGTTGAGATTCATAACATCCTAAGAAGGAAGGATGAGTTACGTGAAGTGCTCGATCGACAATTGACACAATCATCACTTTCTCATCATATCCCTCCTGCTTCCTGGATCATCGATCAGCTCACGTCAGAAAACGCTCAGCTCAAGAAACAGAAGAAGATGTTAGAACATGAAGTCGGCTCTTCGTCAAAGTTTTAGAGTCCTTTCTATCAGTTTCTCTGTATTTCCCTTTTCAAAGTGTGTAAAACGGCGTTTTCACTTAATTAATAAAAGTTTGATGTTTCGTAACGTAATTATGGTGTTTCCTTGAAAAATATAACTTAATTACATATCATGCATCGCTTTAGTTGTACGCACTGACACGAGAATTGTCGCGGATCTAATAGTCACTTTCCTTTCTCCAGAAAGAGAGGAGGAGAAGGAGGTGAACCAAGACTTTCAAGTTGTCTCATCCATACAACACTCATTCAAGTCGCAAGAAAAGAATGGAAGACTTTGAGCAAGAGAATGAAGAACTCAGAGAAGAGATTGATACTCTCAAAGGTACTGTTGAAAGACTCAATAGTATGGTAGAAGCCCTGGTAGTTGCGCAGAATCAACCAACGCCAGAAGAACCGCAAAGGACTGTGGTTTCCGAGATTGTTTCTACTTCCATTCCTCAGTATACCATGCCGCCTGATCGACCTTGGGGTATGCCGTATAACTTTATTCCAGAAGGGTACATACCTCCAGCTTCTGAAGCTCCAAAAGTCACCATAGATATGCGTCCATCGGAGGGTTACAAACCTCTGAAAATTGAAGTTCCAAGAGCAATAACAATGGGTTTCGCACAACAGAATGCTGAGATTCCAAGATCTGCTGTCATGGCTTCTCCACGACCGATTATGCATACTTTTCCTCCACCGGGCGGGCAAGTATATCATCACGCTCCAAGTGAGGATGCTGGCGTGTATGAAAGATTGGACGAGTTCCAGGAACAGTTTCTGCAAATGCAGAAGGAACTCAAGACTCTTCAAGGACAAGATCTATTTGGAAAGAATGCTGCAGACCTCTGTCTGGTTCCAAATGTTAAGATTCCTCACAAATTCAAAGTACCAGATTTTGAGAAGTACAAAGGGAATTCATGCCCACAAAGTCATCTCGTAATGTACGCTCGAAGAATGTCAACTCAGACTGACAATCAACAATTACTCATTCATTATTTTCAAGACAGCCTGACTGGTGCTGCACTCAAATGGTACATGAACTTTGACAGTTCAGAGATTCGTACTTTTCGAGACCTCGGAGAGGCTTTCGTCAAACAGTATAAGTACAATCTGGATATGGCTCCCGACAGAGATCAACTCCGGGCCATGACTCAAAAGGATAGAGAAAGCTTCAAGGAATACGCTCAGAGATGGCGTGAAGTTGCTGCTCAAATTTGTCCACCACTTGAAGAGAAAGAAATGACAAAAATCTATCTCAAAACTTTGAGTTCATTTTACTACGGACGAATGGTTGCAAGTGCACCAAGTGACTTTACCGAGATGGTAAACATGGGTGTACGTTTAGAAGAAGCAGTTCGGGAAGGACGCTTGAACAAAGAACCAGAATCTTCTATTGGTCCAAGGAAGTATGGAAGTTCTTTCCAGAAGAAAAAGGATCAAGATGTCAGCAATGTCTTGCACAAAATCAAGAAGAAATTCCAACCTCAAGTTGCAGCAATAACTCCGGTTGTTAACTCAGCGCCAGCTTATCAACCTCAGGTCCCGCAACAACAAATTCAACAAAGGTCGCAACAACCTCAGCAGCAGGTTCAACCTCCAAATTACAACAATCGGGCTCCAAGGTATCCTGCCTTTGACCCCGTACCAATGCCGTATGCGGAATTATTTCCAACATTACTGGCAAAAGGACTCATTCAGACAAGAAGTCCTCCAAATCCTACAAACAGTTCCTCACCATGGTATAAGGCTGACCAATCTTGTCCCTATCATCAGGGGGCACCAGGTCACAATATTGAGAACTGTTTCCCTTTCAAGATTGACGTCCAACGATTAGTGAAGAGCGGAATGCTATCCTTCAAAGATACTAGTCCAAACGTCCAAGCAAATCCTTTGCCCCAGCATAAAGAAACTTCGGTGAATTGGATAGATCAACACCCTAACGTCATTCAAATCTACGACATTCGTCAGATAGGGGAAAATCTTGTCAAGATGCACGCTAAACAAGCTGGGTACGGCCATGTACCACCTCACGAATACTTCACATGTGATATTTGTCTAAAGAATAATCAAGGATGTGCCGTAGTTCAAGCTGCATTACAAGAACAAATGGACTTAGGATGGATTCAACATATCCGAGTCAGAACTGAACATGACATCAACATGGTTCAAGGATGTCCAGGAGAATACAAAATCTACAAAGTTGAAGATCTTGAAGGATCGGTAGTCAGGTTCCATAAAACTTTAAACGGACTTGCCTACTTTGGAACAGATTTCCACGCTTACAGTAGATGCGAAATCTGTCGAAGAAATTCACAAGGATGTTTGCGTGTTCGCAACGACATTCAAAAGCTGATGGATGACAATACCATTACTGTTCTTGCCAACAAAGAAGATGACGAAGTTTTTACCGTATCTCCTCAAATTAATCAAGTTGAACCAATGCAAGTTAAGTATGATAGCAGGAAGACAACAGTTGCTCCACTAGTCATCTACTTACCAGGTCCTGTACCGTATGAGTCCAGCAAGACTATACCATACAAGTACAACTCTACATACATTGAAAATAGTAAGGAGATACCATTACCGCCTGTTGTCAACATTGCTGATGTTAATCGAGTCACCAGAAGTGGACGAGTCTTCAACAGAACAACAGAAAATATGGAGAAACCTTCGGAGGAAGTACCACATAGGTAAGACAATCATCCGACCAATGCTGTTCAAGCGAAAGAAAATGATGAGATCTTGAAGTTAATCCAGAGGAGTGAATACAACATTGTAGATCAATTACTACATACTCCGTCTAGGATATCTGTTCTTTCCCTGCTATTGAGTTCTGAAGCTCATAGGGAAGCTCTACAGAAAGTTTTGGAACAAGCTTTTATAGAACCTAGCGTCACAATAAGCCAATTCAACATCATCGTTGCCAACATCTCCGCCGGAACTAACCTAAGTTTCTGTGACAAAGATCTTCCTGAAGAAGGAGTAGACCACAATCTTCCACTTCACATCTCAGTTGGCTGCATGGGTGATGTTCTTACAGGAGTCCTAATAGACAACAGATCCTCTCTCAACGTCATGCCTAAATCCACATTATCAAGATTATCCTTCGAAGATTACCCTCTAAGAAAAAGTCATGTCATCGTCAAAGCATTTGATGGATCAAGAAAGTCAGTTTTCGGAGAAGTGGATCTTCCCATAACTATTGGACCTCAGACGTTCAAAATCACTTTCCAAGTTATGGATATTCCAGCACAATACAGTTGTTTGCTAGGTCGCCCATGGATTCATGAGGCTGGGGAAATTACTTCAACACTTCATCAGAAATTGAAGTTCATAAGAAATGACAAATTGGTAACCGTATGTGGAGAACGAGCTCTGATCGTCAGTAACCTGTCATCATTCTCTGACATAGAACCAAAAGAAGTTGTTGGAACTAAAGTCCAAGCACTTTCCTTGGACAAAGGAAAGGAGAAAGCAGCATCTATTTCTTCCTACAAAGATGCAATCCAAGTTGTAAAGGATGGCACTACCAGTGGTTGGGGGCACATTAATATTCCTACCAACAACAAGAACAGAACAGGAATTGGATTCTTTCCGACATCATCAAAAGCTATCCCAGGGATTGAGGTAGTTCTTCCAATTCAAGAAACTTTCTGCAGTGGAGGTTTTCTTCAACCTGTTCAACAAACAGTCAATACCATCGGTACAGAAAACACCGATGAAGAGGAATGGCTATCCTATCTTAACGAAGCAGGATACATCTCCATATCAGAGTCTGATTCACCTTGCTGTTATCCGACTAAAGGATCTGAAAGTAAGACTCAACCAAGTAGTGATGAAGTTACTAACAGCTTCACCACCAGAAGTCATGGTTCATCAGAAGAAGTTCCTCCTATCCCCGAAGAGACTTGGGATACATTAGGAATACCAAGCGGAAAATTCGACTACATGGTGAAATACTCCGCTCCTGAAAGTTCAAGAATCTCTCTTGAAGATATTGTTCCAATTGGATGGAACAGTGATTTTGAGTACCTCTCTCAACCAAAAGAGATGTATAACCCTTGCTAATCATCATCATCGACTGGTGAAATCATCATTGAGAATTATATCCCCAAGTCACCTTCCGAGGCTACGGATCTAGAGTTCACATATCTAGTCAATGCCATCTTGGGAGAAGAGCAAGACCAAAATACAGAAGAGGATGATCTCGAAAGTGTCTCCGAAAACGAGTCTCTCCATTCAGAAGATTGGAAGTTTCCTCAAAAGAAAAAGCGACATACTCCACTTGGAAATGGGTATGCTCACACCACTCAGTCTGCTGAAGTAGAAGAAGATCGTCTGAGTGTTGCAAAGACAGTGGTTGGTAAATCAAGACCTACCATAGGCCAGCTTAAGCCTAAGGTTCTAGATTACTTAATGCACAATGGGGTTCGCCACTACTGGACAGCTGTTGAAGTTTCAACTGTTGTTCGCACTCCTAAGTAGGGACTTTCACCGTTATTTTGTCCTCTCACCATAGCCCATGATGAAGAGATATTTCATAGGGCTTTGCATTTTACTATTTCTTAGGAAAATGTCCCTCTTTGCTTCGCCCAAAGCGATAGAGTTTTGTCTTATAGGGTGTTTGTTTCAAGAAATGACTGTCAATAAATAAAAATGTCATTCTGTTCCTTTGTTTAGTTTTTCCTTTTCTTTTTTCGGAAATTGGTAATCCTAAAAAACACCCTTAAAAAACATCAAAAATTCCATTAACTGCATACACCGAGTCTTCCCTCGTTGTCTAAATAAGACTTATCACACATATGCAGATTAATCATAAAATACCCCGTTGAAACGAACGACCGTATGACTTCTCCAAGCTTTGAGTTTCCTGTATTCGAGGCAGAGGAAGAAGAAGACGAAGAAATATCAAAGGAAATTTCATGATTACTTCAACAAAAGGAAGAGGCCATTCATCCTTACAATGAGCCTCTAGAGATTATTAACCTTGGTTCCAATGGAAACAGAAAAGACGTTAAGATTGGAGCTTCGCTCAGTTCAGAGATCAGAGAGAGTTTGATACAGCTGCTCAAAGAATTCTCAGATGTCTTCGCTTGGTCTTATCAGGATATGCCAGGGTTGGATACCAGTATAGTGGAGCATCACTTGCCATTAAAAGCAGAATGCCCTCCGGTCAAGCAAAAATTAAGAAGAACTCATCCGGAGATGGCCATGAAAATCAAAGAGGAAGTTCAAAAGCAAATCAACGCAGGTTTCCTCGTCACTTCAGAATACCCTCAGTGGTTAGCTAACATTGTTCCCGTTCCTAAGAAAGACGGAAAAGTCCGCATGTGCGTCGACTACAGAGATTTGAACAAAGCTAGCCCTAAGGATGATTTTCCTTTACCACATATTGATATGTTGGTAGACAGTACAGCAAAATCCAAAGTTTTCTCGTTCATGGATTGATTTTCAGGATATAACCAAATCAAAATGGCACCTGAAGACATGGAGAAAACAGCTTTCATCACCCCCTGGGGCACGTTCTGCTATCGTGTTATGCCTTTTGGACTAAATAACGCAGGGGCAACTTATCAAAGGGCCATGACTACGCTTTTCCATGACATGATGCATAAAGAAGTGGAAGTCTATGTGGACGACATGATTGCCAAGTCAGAAAATGAAAAAGATCACATACAAAATCTAACGAAGTTATTTCAACGCTTACGGAAGTTTCAGCTTCGCCTGAACCCCAACAAGTGCACCTTTGGTGTCTACTCAGGAAAACTCCTTGGTTTCATTGTCAGCAAACGAGGAATTGAAGTAGATCCGGACAAAGTCAAGGCAATTCAAGAAATGCCATCACCCAGAACCGAGAAACAAGTTAGAGGATTTCTTGGACGTCTGAATTACATATCGAGATTCATATATCTCGTGACTGCAACTTGCGCTCCTATTTTCAAACTTCTACGGAAAAATCAAAGTTGCGTCTGGACAGACGATTGTCAGAAAGCGTTCGACAACATTAAAGAATATCTGCTCGAACCACCCATTTTGTCTCCTCTAGTGGAAGGTAGACCTTTGATAATGTACTTAACCGTCTTAGAAGATTCCATGGGTTGTGTCCTTGGACAGCAAGACGAGACGAAAAGAAAAGAGCATGCCATTTACTACCTAAGCAAGAAATTCACTGACTGTGAATCCCGCTACTCCATGCTCGAGAAGACGTGTTGTGCTTTGGCCTGGGATGCCAAGCGTCTCCGCCAGTACATGATTCGACATACTACTTGTTTGATCTCTCATATGGATCCAATCAAGTACATCTTTGAGAAGCTTGCTTTAACTGGGAGAATTGCCCGTTGGCAGATGTTGTTATCAGAATATGATATTGAGTATCACGCACAGAAAGCCGTGAAAGGAAGCATTCTAGCTGAGCACCTGGCTCACCACCCACTCAATGGTCATGAATCAACCAGTTTTGACTTTCCGGACGAGGACGTCATGTACCTCAAGATGAAAGATTACGACGAGCCACTACCAGACGAAGGACCTGAGATAGGATCCCAGTGGGGCTTAATCTTTGATGGAGCTGTCAATGCTTATGGGCGAGGAATTGGGGCAATCATTGTTACACCTCAGGGTACCCATATTCCATTTAGTGCCAGATTAACTTTCAAGTGCACAAACAATGAGGCCGAATATGAAGCTTGCATCATGGGTCTCGAAGAAGCCGTGGATCTAAGAATCAAACACTTGGATGTATACGGGGATTCTGCTTTGGTCATTAATCAAATCAAAGGAGAATGGGAAACACGCCAACCAGGGCTAATTCCTTACAAAGACTACGCGAGGAGATTGTTACCATTCTTCGACAGGGTAGATTTTCATCACATTCCTCGCGAAGAAAACAACTTGGCTGATGCATTAGCCACACTCCCTTCCATGATTAGGATAAATCATTTGAATGACATTCCTCGGATCGATGTTATGCGCCTGGATAGGCCCGCTCATGTTTTCACAGTAGAAGCAATCATCGACGACAAAACGTGGTATCACGACATCAAGAACTTTCTTCAAAAGCAAGAGTACCCTCTTGGGGCGTCAAAGAAAGATAAAAGACTTTAAGAAAGTTAACTTGTAGATTCTTCCTGAATGAAGATGTTCTGTACAAGAGAAACTTCGACATGGTTCTGCTTACATGCGTTGACAGAAAAGCAGAAGTACTCATGAGAGAAATACATGAAGGTTCCTTTGGTACTCACACCAATGGACATACCATGACAAGGAAAATACTGAGAGCAGGATATTATTGGCTGACGATGGAGTCAGATTGCTACCAGTACGCAAAGAAGTGTCACAAATGCCAGATCTACGCCGATAGAATTCATGTGCCACCATCTCTTCTCAACATACTCTCTTCCCCTTGGCCTTTCTCCATGTGGGGAATCGACATGATTGGAATGATTGAGCCAAAAGCGTCCAACGGACATCGCTTCATCTTGGTAGCTATAGACTATTTCACCAAACGGGTTGAAGCAGCTTCATATGCAAACGTTACAAGACAAGTTGTCGTCAGGTTTATCAAGAATCACATCATATGTCGCTACGGCATTCCTAGCAAGATAATCACTGACAATGGGTCAAATTTGAATAACAAAATGATGAAGGAGCTTTGTGAAGGATTCAAGATTGAGCATCACAACTCATCTCCTTACAGACCAAAGATGAATGGAGCTGTAGAAGCAGCTAACAAAAACATCAAGAAAATCGTTCAGAAGATGGTCATCACTTACAAAGATTGGCATGAAATGCTCCCGTATGCTCTTCATGGTTACCGTACATCAGTACGTACTTCGACTGGAGAAACTCCTTTCTCCCTTGTATATGGCATGGAAGCAGTCCTACCTATAGAGGTTGAGATCCCATCAATGAGAGTCTTGATGGAAACGAAATTAACAGAAGCTGAGTGGTGTCAAAGCAGATTCGATGAATTGAACTTAATCGAAGAAAAGCGCATGACAGCTTTATGCCACGGTCAGCTATATCAACAAAGAATGAAGAAAGTTTTCGACAAAAAGGTTCGACCTCGCACAATCAAAGAAGGCGACCTTGTACTCAAAAAGATTCAATCTTTTCTCACAGATTCGAGAGGGAAATGGACTCCCAATTATGACAGCCCTTACGTGGTCAAGAGAGCTTTCTCAGGAGGAGCCTTAATACTCACGACTATGGATGGAGAAGAATTCACCCGTCATGTAAACGTCGACGCAGTCAAGAAATACTTCGCCTAAATAATTAAAAGAACAGCTCGCTAAGTTGAAAACTCGCAAAGAGAAACCTAGGCAAAAAAGAGCGTCTCGGTGAATCGAAAACCCGAAAGGGCGATTCAGGCAAAAGTTAGAGACATAAAAAAATAATAATAAATAATCAATTCCGGTAGACTTAAAACCCGGAAGGGGTAGTTTACGCAAAAGTTAGGGATATATGGCAAGTAACTGTGTTCAGGACAAACTTGATCATTCAAAAATCCATAGCAGAGTATTCATCATCAGTAGGTCATCTTCTACGAAGCACGAATACAACGCAATTCAGAGTGGAAGGGAAAGATAACGGTCGTCACGTTTCATCGTAGCCCTTTTCCCAAAAAATTACCAATTTCCAACTTTGTAAATACTCCATGGAATCAAGCATTTGGCTGGTTACCATTCCATATATAATAATTTGAGCCTTGTGCCTTTCTTTGCAATCGAGTCTTATTCAGTTTCTTAAAATGCATTTTAAATTTAAGCAGTCATTTTCTTGAAACAAATGTTTTCATAAAATAAAATGAATTTACTTGCAAAAATAAAGGTGAAATTTCTTTTTAAGGTTTACCTACAAGAGGAAGAATGCAAACAGTTGCTCCGAGAACGATTGAGACTCCGGGAACCAAGATTTCCCCATGAGGTCGCTTTGCGAACATCTCCCGATGACGGATCTTCACTTCAATTCATATTACTCACTTCGGACAGCGGACAATTGATAACCAGGTATTCCCAACAGAGTTCGAACTACAAGAAGAGGACATCTTTTGATCAACAAGATTCAAGTCGTATCATAGGATTTTACATCCGCGACAATTCTATTCACATTCACTTTGCATTTCATAATATTCATGCATTTCGTCTCACACCACATTTGCGTAATGAGAGAGTCTAGCCAGGTTTTGATCGTGTTAATACCCAAATTACTTGGACATATACTCGAGATTCCCCTGCAAAGTTGTGAAAGGGTTTTCTTCTTCATGAAGAAGGTTCGTACACCCAAATTCCCCAAGCAAGTCAACAAATGGTAGTCTCCTTCAAAGAGATAGTTTGTTCACTTTTGGAGTTCCCCAGCCGAGATTCTCCCGCAGAGCGACACTCGACAGTCTTCTTCAGATGAGATAGTCTATTTCGCACTTTTGGAATTCCCCACAGGGTCGATAAGCGTTTCTCTTCTCCAAGAAGTGTGGATTCCCCAACATAATTGACAAGTGGTAGTTTTTCCTCCTGGAAAACAGTTTCGTATTTCCCCAGCAGGGTCAAGAGATGCCACTTTTCGTCAAAGAAAATAATTTGGAATCTCCCCAGCAGATCGACAAATGATCCCCAGCGGAGTCAGTGAATGGCAGTCTCTTTCGGCAGAAGACAGTTTGCTCACTTTCTTTCACGGTAGGGTCAACAAATGGAAGTCTCTCCCAGTAGAAGACAGTTTGTTCCCCTAGCAATCAACAAATGGCAGTCTCTCCCAGTAGAAGACAGTTTGTTCCCCTAGCAATTGGCAAATGGCAGTCTTTCCCCAAGGAAAGACAATTTGTCTGTTAAACACTCAAGAGATCGACAAATAGCAGTTTCTTTAAACAGTTTGTCTGTTTCTGGGATGTTTCATCCCCTTCAGAGTCGACAAATGGCGGTTCTCCTCTTAGGAAAACAGTTTGTTGGTTCCCGGGCACAAGTCGATGAATGTTGGTTTTCACCCCGAAAACAGTTTGTCTGCTTTCAAGCAAAGTCATTAGCCCCTCAAAAGATCATGAGGCCATATGACATTCTTTCAAGACGTCAAGTCAAAAGGAGGGATGGTGAAGTTTCTTTATTTACCGTCAAATGGTATCTTACCTCCAAGTGCTGGTAAGAAGTTTGATGAGGAAACAAACCTTTGAAGTTTCTTTATTTACCGTCAAATGGTATCTTACCTCCAAGTGCTGGTAAGAAGTTTGATGAGGAAACAAACCTTTGAAGTTTCTCTATTTACCGTCAAATGGTATCTTACCTCCAAGTGCTGGTAAGAAGTTTGATGAGGAAACAAACCTTTGAAGTTTCTTTATTTACCGTCAAATGGTATCTTACCTCCAAGTGCTGGTAAGAAGTTTGATGAGGAAACAAACCTTTGAAGTTTCTCTATTTACCGTCAAATGGTATCTTACCTCCAAGTGCTGGTAAGAAGTTTGATGAGGAAACAAACCTTTGAAGTTTCTTTATTTACCGTCAAATGATATCTCATCTCCAAGTGCTGATGAGAAGTTTGATGAGGAAACAAACCTTTGAAGTTTCTTTATTACCATCAAATGGCGACTCATCTCCGAGTGCTGATGAGAAGTTTGATGAGGAAACAAATCTTTGGAGAATTTCTCTTTATCTGAGATATTGTCCAAACACGACTGAGACCAGTTTCGAGATATGGACATCCGAAACGAGAGGAGGTTGTTTACCTTTTTCTAAGTATCAACACTTAGTTAAAGAAGATGGATTGCGCACCCTACACTGCCATCCATTCGCCAGAATCCACATCAAGTATTTCTACAGGAGTTTGTCTCCTCATCCCCCGCCAAGTGTGACAACGGGATCAAGTCATGCAAAGATTTTATCAATTACAACATCTCATGAGCGCCCAAAATTCGGGCATTCTTTGATATTTAAGTCTCTTTCACGTATGAGAGATCGAGATATCAATCTCTCTCCCTCCAAATAAAAGAAACTTAAATAGGGGCATCTGTCATACCCCAATTTTTGACCCCCCTGAGATGACATATCTTCAGGATTTTCATCAGGTCAAAACAAGTACCCAGAGCAGTCACTTCTTCATCTGGCATTCAATCAAGGATGTTCAAAGACAAGAAAACTCAGGCAAAGGATCAATCAATAGAAGGATTAGTCTCTAACACAATCATAGGACTCAAAAGCTTCACTTTTATATTCACCTATGATTGATTAGACACCCAGTCATCTGAGTACAGGTTTACTCAGGTCACCAGACTAGGGTTTTTGAGCCTATCAAGGACTGAAATCAGGGATCACCTTTGGGAAACCCTAAAAAGCCCCAGGGGATCATTCAAAGACATCAATCATCTTCAAATAGCTCATATGACAAGATCCACTGGACATCACACCTCAATTCAAGGCCTACAGTCATCATTTTCATCTGGTCGACAATTAGGGTTTTTGACCTAATTCACCAGGATAGTTGACTTTTAATCAGGACATGGATCCAAGACTCAAAGCATGACTCAAGAGCTCCTATTCCCTCAATATAATCCATTCACATCACTCATTTGAAGAGGAGATTTTGATTCATCATAAAAGTCCAAGAATTCACTTCATCTGAAAAAGTCAACTGCACAGGATCATCTTTGACTTTTTGGAAATTTTGGTCAACCATGACTTTTGGAGTTTTAAATCATCAATATATGATATTTAAAGTTATTTGATCAAAGAAAATCAAGAAAATCAATCAAAAATCAAAAGTCAAAAGTTTGACTTTTCATACTTAGAAATTTTTCTAAGTGTTTTCAAGTGATTTTTGCCAAACTTTGGAAGGGATTTTCTCAAAATTTCACCTACAAACTGAAAAAAAACTTCCAACATGAAAGTTGTAGATTTTGATCCAATAAAAAACTTTGACACATATGATGTTTTGACTAAAAATCAACCATTGAAGAGTTATGGAGCTTCAAAGTGGCTGCCTTCACAAAACATGCAAGAAAACCCTAGTTTTCTTCAAACTTCATGGGACTTTTTCACTAATTTCCTTAAAGAATTTGGGCAAACACTAAACTAATGAATCAAAGTACATATTAAGGGCTTTCCAAATTGTGCTCAACCTCTTCCAAATTCATTTTGAGCTAAGAGATATGGTTGATCAAAGTTAGGCACTTGAAGTGAAAATTATAGGTCATGTACAATTTGAAACTTTGCAATTTTGTGCAAGTGGCTTCTCTAAATGATGCTACCTGACCTCTAATGCATCTGAAAACATTCCATACATCCAAATTCATCATTTCATAAGGATTAGAGAAGATTCTCAAAAACAAAGGCATGTGATTATGTAATGATTGCATTTTTGAATTTATGGCAAATGGTGAATCATCAAGGAATCTTGCTCTAAGCCGATTAGAACTCTTCTCTGAATCAGAAATGTTCCCTAAGATCATACAAGATCAATGGTTGGGTAAGCTAGCCCGAAAATGCATCATTGCATTTGGGATCTTTTCAAATTTTCTTCATGGCTAAGAAACCAAACTCACTTCACTAAGCAAGCTCACTCTCTCAATCAGTACTGAACCATTTGCCTATAAATAGAGGGCTCTTTCTCATTCAGAAAACACACCAAAGCAACCATATTCCTTGCTTTCTCTTTCTCTTCTCATGCTTATAGTTTTTCAAAGTTCTTAGGCAAGAAGAATCGTTTTCTTCAAACCAGAGCTTATCTTTGGAAAGTAAGCATTCTAACATCTCAAGGGGGTTCATTTGAGGTGATCCAAGCACCTGGATCACTTCTGTAAGTGGAGGAACACCATTGTTGCTCTCACTTTGGAGCTGTTGCAGTTGGAGGTCCATAGAGCAATTCAGAAGGTTTCCAACAAAGCCAAGCATCCAGACACGTTCCTCAGGTCATAGTGAAGCTGTTCAGATGGCTGCAGCTCATGTGTAACTCAAGATTCATCACCCTCCACGTCCACTTGAAGCTCAAATCAAGGGAGGTCCATAGAGCAATTCAGAAGGTTTGAGGTCACAACAAGCATCTAGTTAGCATCACTGAGTCCCAAGGAAGATTTTAGGATCATTCATACAAGCCCAGGTGCTCCCTAACATCCTCACGATCTCCATTTTCAGAGGTAAGTTTCTCAACTCCACCTCTTTAATTTGTGTATCTTTTTGGTTAAAACTCAACACCATTTCATTCAGCATCATAAGAGGATTAAAAACCCTCTATCATCAGTCATTTATGTTTCAGTATAGCCATTTAATTTAAATTTCAAATTTTAGGGTTCTTCACGTATTTTAGATAATTCACTAGATGTAGTTAATATAAATTCATATTAGTTACATATTTAGAATCGTGAGTGAATTTAGAGCAAGTTTGGTCTTTACATCTTTGCAAATGGTTGAGAAATGAGTAAGTTCACAAATTCAAAATTTGAGAGCTTGAGTAAGAAGACGACTATGGCTATGGCGCGCAAATTTCAAATCTCTGGGCAAAGTTTATTTTATTTTCAATGGTAGGCGTTTTCGAAACAAATGAATAACTTGCCCTAGTGGCCTCACATGCGCTCTTAGTCTCCTCATGCCTCAAGTCTGGGGTTTGAATCCCCCTCGCCCCAGACTTTTTTGATTCTTTTATTTTTCAATGATTTATCACTTGTTTTGAAACATAACCAAATGGGTGAGTGTTATACTCACCAAACGCGCGTTGGCTCAGTAGTGTTATTTTGAGCTGGTGACTTAGAGGGCGTGTGTTCAAACCTTGGAGGAGACAAACCCAATTTTTTACCACTATTTTTCTTTGTTTTATTCACAAACTTCACACAATTATTTAACCTATCAAATAAATCCATTTTCACCTCATTTTTCACACACTTGTTATTTAATACACCTATTTTGTGAATAATCAAAAAAATCATAAAAATATTATTTATTTCATATATTTTTATTAGGTTTAAAATAGTATGTTTTAAGTGTTTTCTTAAATACTTTGAAAATATATATCTTCATTTTGTTTTAACCTAATTATTTTGTGAATAACTTTATGATAAAACCCTAAATTATTTAGGTCTTAATTAGGTATAGATTTCATCTTTGTCTTAATTAAGTTGACTTTTGTCAATGTTCAAAACTGTTTTCAGTCTCCGATTAAACAGATGATTAAGGTTTTCAAACAACAAAACCTTATATCATTTCAAATCATTTTCAACTGTTCTCATAAACAGTAAATCATTTTTATGTGGGCCTCTATTAGAGTGTAAGACCCAACACCTTCTTTCTTTTCATAGTTTGTTTTCAAAAACTGTATTTTCAAAATCTCCTTTCTGTTTTCAAAACATTCTTCTGGTATTTGAAGGGCATTATTCCCGGTGAAACTCTTCAGATACCTATGTGACCTTTGTCCATCTTCATTTCTTCTGTTTTCAAAAACCTTTAACTGTTTATCATAAATATTCAACTGTTATCAAAACAACAAAAATTGCTGGTAAGGCTTTGTACATACTTCTTCAAAGGCCTCCACTCCATCCAGGTTAGGCTTTACAAGCTTTCAATTTACAGTCTTTGTTTAAATTACTGTCAAATATAAACTGTACATATATTTGTTTAGAACTACATTTGAGTGTAAACCCTAGGACAGTTAAACTATATATATATTATAGGAATATGGCATAGGATTGAGAATGTCTTCCCGGTGAAGGCTCTTTCCTAATTAGAGATCTGTAGTTCAAACCCCCAAGATGAATTATTCCCGGTGAAACATCTTGGCAAAAGCCTTAGAACCCAAAATAGGACACATCCACCCAAAGAGGAATTATTCCCGGTGAAACCTCTTACCCATTTGCTTAGAGCCAAAATAAGTTCAAAACTACATAGCTTTCTCTTGTGCTACAACAAGGACCCTCGATGACCCTCGATTAGCCTCCTCTTGGGCTTTGTACAAGGACCCACAGGCTACTTAAAAGCATTTCCAGCTTCCTCTTGAGCTTGTATACAAGGACCCATCAGGTTTCTTATAAACATAGGAACAGGTCTTTAGTCACCTTTTAACATACCCTGGTGAGTTTCTTCCATTTCTTTAAGCCAGACTTTAAACAAACTAAGATTGTCTCAATTTCATATTGAGTACACTTTTTGGAATGAGAGACATGGACAGTCTCTGTCACCCTTATCTCCATCAATCTTCCTTAGCAGAGTCTAGGATCTATATTTGCTTGTCCTCAGCAAGAGTCAGCCTTAATCTTGGGCTTTAAAACAAGAAGTCTCCACTAGATAATCTTTCTGCCAATCATTTCAACAAAAATCCCTGGAAAGGGTTAGCCTCCACACATTCTTTCATTTTAATAAAAATCCCAGGAAAGGGTTAGCCTCCACACATTATTTCATTTTAACAAAAATCCCTGGAAAGGGTTAGCCTCCACACATTCTTTCATTTTAACAAAAATCCCTGGAAAGGGTTAGCCTCCACACATTCTTTCATTTTAACAAAAATCCCTGGAAAGGGTTAGCCTCCACACATTCCTTCATTTCAACAAAAACCCCTAGAAAAGGTCAGCCTCCAAAATCACTCCTTCAAATCCAAAGATTTATTCCTTTAAGAGATAAATTCCCCAAAAGAGTCAAAACCCCTGGAAAGGGTCAGCTTCCAAAAACATGATAAAAAAATCCAGTATTTTATTAGACAATTTCTCCAGCTGAGTCAAAACCCCTGGAAAGGGTTAGCTTCCAAAAAAAATCAGTCTTTTAATAAATAAATCAATCAAAAGCCTCAAGCTTGGGCCTCATACAAGCCAGTTAAAAATCAAATCTTTTATACAGTAGATAGACATAACTTATCTTTATAGAGAGATCTTTCCTCTATCTCACCACATTCAAACAAACAAACATTACATTTCATTTTAATCAAGTCTCCCATTTAGGATTTTGAAAGGCATGAGCTGGCAGTAAAACCCAGACATGTGGTAACTTTCCCTAATTTGGATGAGCATTTTTCTTTCATTTAAGAGGCATTTGACTGGTATACTTGCACATACACAAGTAAGGTCCCCCTCTTGAATGAAATGAATTCAGTTATTCTGTCACTCTTTTAAATGTTTGTGGTGGAATAGTAGAAATACCTCTCTGTAAAGATGATTTCATGTCTCTTTACTGTAAACAGAGATTTAATTCAAAGCTTCAACCTTGAGCTTCAAGCAAGGCACAAAAAATCATTAATTTCCCTAGTTAGTTCCCCGAACTACATTAAGCTCTGACTTCCATTAGGGATATGTAGGCATGAGGTTCACAAGGAATCTCAGCGAGCTAATAAAATACCAAAAATAGTCAGTTTGTTTGTCTGTCTGTCTGTCTTTCTTTAATCAATTCAATTCTCTCTCCTAACACAAAGGAGAAACTTTCCCAATCATTAGCAATAAACACAATCACAATGACACAGAGAAGGTTCCCGTAGAGTACTACGGATATGTAGGGTGCTTAAACTCTTCCATATGTATAACCGACCCCCCGGACTCCAGAATTTCTAGTCTAGGTGAAATCCCCACACTTAGCAAACTCCTAGGGTTTAGTTGAGATCTTTTTTCCCTTTCCTACTCGTAGGACAATAAGAAAGTTCGTGTGATATCGTAGGAAGAACTGAAATAAAATTCCTCCCATCCCGGGCGCATTCTCCTTCCAAATTTCGCGTGAAGGGTCTAGCGTGCCGTCCACCCAAGTGAAACGGGGAGGTAAAAAAACGACACCACACTAACCACGCAGTTTAAAATTGCAGAAATTAAAGGCAGAAAAATAAAAGTCCTACGCTATTACAATAAACACCTGCGGGGAAAGGGAAATAAAAGCAAAAAATAAAAGGGATGAATAATTAATATAAACCCTTGAATGCCTTGATCTTCCTCGAACTCTCAATCAACTCTGAAAATTAAAAGGAAAATAAATAAAGGTGAGTGTAGGAGGGATTCATTGACTATTCGAGGCAAATCCTATTTTGGGCAAAGAAACAAAATTAAAATTAAAATGACATTTAAACAAAGAAAGAGTTAGAAACTTAGCTTTTTGATCTGATGGCGCGTGGCTGAAGGATTTTGGTTACTCCTAGCCACGAAGAAGAAAAATGTTAGTGCATTAAAGATCTCAACAATTATAACGTGACAGATCAAAAATTAAAATGGTAATAATTTAGGCAAACAAATAAAAGGCAAGGCAAAAGGCAAACAGAGTTAATAGAAGAAATAGGTAAAAACCTAGACTAGGGTTAATGGGCAACACCTACCAGTAAACCTAAGGCTATTAGGGTTTATAAATAAATCGAGGTTAACAAACCTAAAAAAATTTAATTATTGGTTTGCAACCTAATTAATTAATCGATTAAAAGTATACACAAAAATGATAATTTTTATTGTTTAAAAACAATTATTGATAAAATTGGAAAAATCGAGTTTTCGATAAAAAAAGGAATTATAAAATTATTATATAATTTTATGTGATAAGTCTTGATTAAAATAAATAAAAACTATGATAATGAATAAATGAATAAAAAGAATGGAAAAAAAAGGAATTGTATAATTAAAAATAAAAAGAATTAGAAAATACTTAGCTCTGCTTAGGTGTGGTTGCTTCATGATGGTGCATGGTGGATCTCCATCCTTGCGCGCGTTGGATGTCTTGAAGAATTGATCTGATGGAGTTGGTGTGAGGCTGCAGCGTAGGCACGCATGGGCTTGCTGCGCTGGATCAATAAATCAAGTAATTCACCAAAATAATTTGTACGTAGCCTGGGTTCGAACCCAGGACCTGAAAGTTACTAGTGTACTTGCCTGCAAGACCATCCAAGCTGAACATGTTTTGTGTTTAATGGGCGATCGAAAATAAATAAATATAAAAACCCAAATCAAACGAAACAGTCAAACATGGGCCCCTCATGACGCTTGCGTGGTCCCATTAAAAAGAGAGAGAGAGAATCAGAAATTTTGACTAGCCAATATGAAGCTCACACGCATGGCTCCAAGGTCCAAGACACTATTCACCATCTTCTTCCTTGGATTTGCTGCGAGTTGGCTTGAGTTCTTTGCTACAAATTTTAGGGACTTTTCGTAGCTATTCCCGAGAAATCACAAACTCAAAAATAACTCGTTAATAAAAAACAAATAGTGTTTAGGTACACTACTTAAGGTTCCACGAATTCAAATGTGGAATTATTTGGGCTGAAAGCAGCCTGTATGACTGAGAACGAAAAGCTTGAAGCTTAAGCCCTATCAATGGCATCTCCTTGGTATTGCGTTAAAGCTCCAAAACAAGGGTTTTAAACGGTTCCAGACATGATTATAAATACATATATATGCGCAAAACTCATTTAAATGGTGTATGCTAAGAATATGAATTCATAAAAACATGAACAAACCGTGTTAAAGAGGGATTCTGTTTGAGGATGTATGTGTTTCTGGAGTCTCCAAGGGTAGTATTGGATGCTTGAAACTTGCTATGGCTTGCTAGAAAGAAACCTTGCTCGTGCTCTAGTTGTAGGAAATTTCTCTCTCTTTGGAACCCTAGTTCTTGTCCTCCTCCTCCAAGAAATTCGTCCCCTTGCATTCTGATTAATATGTATATATAGAGAGCAAATTAGGTTTACTCTTGGGCTTGGATCCTTCCATATTTGGTGACTTGGAATTTTGAATAAATATGCATGAGATATTTTTATTTTTACCTCAATCTTGTACTAATCAAAAACCAACGAAATACTTTAAATTTATGTGTGAATATAGGCTCATGATTGATTGGAAGACAAATATCAATCATATCTTTTATATTTCTTGTTATTTATTTACTTAATTTTTGACTTTTAATGACTAAAAATCAAAAATAAATAAAATAAATAAAAGAATAAGGCATGAATGGGCTCGGGGGTCGTGGACCATGTTAGAAATAAGTTTTAAACATAAAAGGATAGGCCCATTTGGAAAAAAATTCACTTTTGCCCAATGTTCACTTTATGCATTTTCTCAAAATTTGGTCAACTTCTACCAACCATAACTCTTTCAATATTTATCATATGAAGATGTTCTAGGACTTTTTGGAAATACCAAGATGTCCTCTACAAGTCACTTTGGAACATATTTTTCATTTGGAGATTTTATCTTGATGATATGGCTTTTGAGAAAAAAAATGCTTTTTGCGAGTTTCTAGAAGGACCTGTAATGTTTTGACTTATATCTCTCAAACAAAGCATTTTTAACCTTGGTATATGAAAGAAAAAGTTGTAGAGAATTCAATTTCCTTCCAAATGAGATTTGAATGGAAAATTTCTGATGTTCCATGTGAAAGTTATGGCTGGTCAAAGTTTAGTTGACTTTTAGGTCCAAAACCCTAATTTAGAAACTTTTGGTTTTGTTGATTTCTGAACTTTCCTTGATGAATCATGATCAATCCTTGAGCAAATGATGAATGATACTCCAAAATAAGGTTGTTGACCAAAGATCAGGAGTTTTGACTGTACTTTGACCACAGTTGACTTTTAGGTCAAACTAGTCGTCTATTGATCATTTGAGCAGTTGACTGAGCAATTCTATAAATCAGAGCTTGAAACTTGGCACGATGACCCTTTGAAGCATATGAGAAGCCATGGGATACATTTGAGGCCTTAGAACTTGATTTTAATTGGAGAAATACAAAACCCTAGTTTAGAGGTTGTTGTTTAGGAGAGAGACTGCATGCTTCCTTCTTGTGTATCTTTGAGCATTTGAAAGTCAGATGGACTGAAATTTGAATAAATATGATGGGAAAATTTTGGGGTATGACACCTTGTATCGTTTCGACGTCACTCCTTCAATTCCTTCCTTAAATTTGAAAATCCATTTACAGTTGACTAACCTTGCCCCAACAGGTTTCTTGATCAGTTCCCAAGTGTGATTATAATGAAGAGATTTCATCTCATCATCCATGGCCTTCATCCATTCAGTCTTATTTCGACTCCTCATAATTTCCTTATAATATCTAGGTTCTTCGTCTAGAACCTCACTTGTAGAGATTAAGGCATAAGTTATAAGATCTGCATACCCAAGTCTTTGAGGTGGCTTGATAACTCTTCTCGACCTATCTCTTGATAATAGGTAGTCATCGGCAATTTCCTCAACTTCCTCAGCTTCTTTTTCGACTTCATCTGAAGTATGCAATTCAGCATCAACTTGCTCCACCTCAACAGGAATCTCTACCTGTTCTAGCTCTACTACACTTCGACCATCATCATCATCATCAGTGTTCTTGAAAGCCATCTCAGCTTCATTGAAAACTGCATCTCGACTGATGATACACCTTTTGTGACCTGGCTCTAGGAACCATAGCCTATAAGCTTTGACTCCTTCAGGATATCCCATGAACATGCATTTTAGAGCTCTAGGTTCGACCTTGTCTTGCCTAATATGAGCATAGGCTACGCAGCCAAATACTCTCAGTTTGTCGAGATCTGGTGGATGTCCCAACCAAACTTCTTCAGGTGTCTTCATATCTAACACTGTCGAAGGAAATCTGTTTATCAGATATGTTGTTTTTGAAACAGCCTCGGCCCAAAACACATTCTTTAATCCAGCACTAGTCAACATGCATCTGACTCTCTCTAAAATAGTTCGATTAAACCTTTCAGCCAAACCATTTTGTTGTGGAGTACCTGCAGTAGTTCTATGTCTTGCAATACCAGAGACAGCAAAAAAACTGTCAAACGCCTCGTTGTAAAATTCAATGCCATTATCGGTTCTCAACCTCTTGATCTTCTTGCCAGTCTGATTTTCGACCAAAGTCTTCTAACTTTTGAAATTCTCAAAAGTTTCACCCTTTGTCTTCTGGATGAATACCCATAACTTCCTGGAATAATCATCAACTATGGATAGAAAATACTTTGCTTCTGAATGTGATGGACACCTTGCAGACCCCCAAAGATCAGCATGGATATAATCAAGGGATCCATGTATTTTTTGTTTGCCTTTGTTGAACTTCACTCTGCAAGATTTTCCAAGTACACAGGGTTCACAAAACTTCATCTTTTCGACTTTATCTCCACCAAGAAGATTTTTTCCCTAATTCGACCAAACCCATTTCACTGACATGGCCCAATCTCATGTGTCAGATTTCTCTCTTCGACAAAGGTTTCGTGGATGCAACATTTGTCGAACCACTTACAACTTCAGCCTCAAGGGTATACAAGCCTTGTTTCTTCACGCCTCTCAATACTTCCTTTGACCCCTTCAAGACTCTTAGGATACTTTTCTCTCCTTGGAAAACATATCCTTTCTTGTCAAATTCACCAAGAGAAAGCAAATTTCTCTTCAAATCAGGAACATATCTGACTTCACTCAACAACCTTATTGACTCATCATGGAGCTTGAATCTCACAGATCAAACACCTGAAATCTTGCAATCTTTGTTGTTTCCCAGTAGTACTGATACACCATCTTGATCACACAATTCATCGAACAAGTCTTTGTTTGGAGTCATGTGCCAAGTGCAACCTGAATCCATAATCCACTCCTTTCTAGAGTCACTGCTCGAAACCACAAGGACATCAGATGATTCGAAATCATCTTGAACAATGGCTGCATTGCCATTATCCTTACCTCCATGATCTTTCAAGAGTTCAGGGCACACCTTTCTTGTGTGACCCTCCTTCTTACAATGATAGCATCAAATGCCAGATGCTTCGCCACTGTAAGACTTTGACTGGCGTTTTCCCTTCTTCTTGTCGAACTTACCATCCTTTCGCAAGAATTTTCCCTTAACGGACAAACCTTCACCAACAGTCGAAGATTTATGCTCCTTTCGTTCGTTCAAGTCCTTAGAATACAGGGATGATTGAACTTCTTCAAAGTTCAGGGACTCCCTTTGTAATACGGTGAACTGACTTTATTGAAAATGTTGCGGTTAACAAGAGTCGCCACCGACTTTTATTTTATCCAATAAGAAAGGGCTAAAAGAACAGAAAAAGACCTTTTAAAGAGATTTTGAGTTCAGGGAGTAAGTTATACAAAGGGAAGGTGTAAAGCACCCTTTGTATCCATGGTTACCCATGGGCTCATAATTGCTTTGTTCACTTTTGTTTTCAAAATGTTTGAATTGTTTAAAAAGGAGGGTGTGAATAGAAATTCGAATAAGAACTTTAGCTTGTAAATAAGCGTAGTCTTTTTGAAAAGTATTTGAAAATTAGTGGAAAAAGAGTTTGAATTTGAATTTGAATTTTGAAAAAAAGAGCAAGCAATTAAAAAGCAATTACCCTAAGTTTTAAAATTCGTTCTTTTAGCTTTTCGAGCGAAAGGGTCTATCCATACCATGAGAGGGCAGAAAGTCTTTTAATTGGATGTTAAGGGTCATCGAGAAAAGTATCGTTCGCCATAAGACTGTCCCTACCATATAGAGGGCAGGTAGTCTAAGGGAAGGATAAATAGTCATTAATCTTTTTAGGCATCATGCGAGGATACCTTAGCAATTGGGACAATCATCTTTTACTGAGGCAACTTCGAGGGACTAGATGATTTTCAATCTCTTTAGGCAACCTTGCTTTAGGTATCCTCGAAATCAAAGGACTTGACTATTTTAAGGCATTATCAATAAGGCAACAAGGCAACAGTAATAAGACAACAAGGCGACCATAGGGATTACCCTAAAGGTGCGTGGGTGCACAATCACGTGGTTAACTTCGATGATATTTATCTTAAAAATAAGTGATCTAGATTCAGTTAATAGTCTTGCACTCCCTAGGATTACTAACCACGCAGTTTAAAAATGCAGGAATTAAAGGCAGAAAAATAAAAGTCCTACGCTAATACAATAAACACCTACGGGGAAGGGGAAATAAAAGCAGAAAATAAGAGGGAACAATAATTAGTATAAACATCTTCGAATGCCTTGATCTTCCTCGAACCCTTGATTGACTCTGAAATTTAAGAGGAAAATAAATAAGGGTGAGTGCATTACAAGTTCATTGGCGATTGGAACAAACCCTATTTTAATAAAAAGGCAAAAATAAAAATTAAAATGATATTTTAAACAAAAAGATAGTTAGAAACTCATCTTTTTTTTCGATTGGTATGGCGCGTGGTCGAGGATCTTCGATTAACACTGAAAATTAGGCACAAAGAAGAAACATGTCAGTGCATTAAAGACCTCAACAGTTATAACGTTGCAGATCAAAAATTAAAATAATAATTTAGGCCAACAAACAAACAGGCAAAACCCCAAATGGGGAGCAAGTTAACCAGGGTTAATGGGCAACACCTACCAGTAAACCTAAGGCTACTAGGGTTTATAAATGGATCGAGGTTAACAAACGTAAAAGAAATTAGTTGATTAAAAGTATATACAAAAATAATAATTTTTATTGTCTAAAGACAAATATTGATAACATTGTGTAAAAATCGAGTTTACGATTAAAAAATAAAAAATAAAAAATTATAATTTTACTATAAAAACTAATTTATAAAAATATAACTAATAATAATCATAATAGAAGAAGAAAATAAGAAAATAAAATATAAGTATTTATGTAACTAAAAATAAAAAGAAAATTTAAAAAAACTTAGCTCTGCGATCCAGTGTGGTGAGGTTTGTGGAGGTCCATGGGGTTGATACGCTTTTGAATCGTCAGATCTAACCATGTTGCAATCTGATGGCTGATGGGAGAGGTGTACCATGGACATGAAGAGGAAGGATGCGCTGGATCTATGGCACATAAGGAATAAAACGTTAAAATTTTAGACTGACTGGCGCAGGGTTCGAACACACGTTTCCCAAGCTGCAACCTAGTCCTTTCTGCCAATCGCGCTACACATGTTCACTGCTACTGAAACACAAAGCATTAATCAAATAATAAACTGGAAATATTTAAATCAACAACAAAAGTCAAAAGTGGGGCCATGATTATTGAATAAGCCAATCAGAATTGGATGAGGACCGTTGCCCTTTTTCCCAGCCAATAACGTCGCGCGACAGTAACATATCTTTAGTCAAACTTTCAAACCATTGTGTAGGATGGTTTCCACTATCTTCTCCGATCACCCAAGCACCACACCTGCGTATATCAATAAAACACAAGACCAAAACAACCCAGATCCACTATATAGGACCTTGCGAATCCAATGGAGTAATTAGTTTCCCCTGAAACAGCCTGTAAATGCTAATACAAACAGACATAAGCTTGGTGCCCTAACCATGGCACTTAATGATTCCTGTGTGTAACTTCGCATGTAACGATTCAAACTCGCTCTAATGGATTTCTTGAGTGTAACCATGCACACAAAAACGTTAACAAGACGTAAATACATGGATTCTAGTTTTTGAATACGCTTACCTCCGGTGACGATGGTGAGAACATTCTGAGCATGGCCGGCCTTGATCCTTGATGCGAATGGACTCCTGGAAATCCTTACAGGCTGATAGATAGAGTGTAAGTGGCTCAGCATGGCTGCAACATTTTTTTTTGTACCTTAATTCTTCAAATTTTGGAAAGTTTATTTAGGGTTTGAGAGTAGGATTTTCGTGTCCCCTTGTGCTGAACAAGTTCTCCTACTTATAGGCAAGTGGATTAGGTCAAATAAACTCTCAAAATATCCATGATTGGGTCACTCAATCTTTGATTGCATATCATGTATAAATCTTTTCAAATTTGCTTCAATCTCTTTCCCTTCATGCCCAATGATTCAGAACCTTCTATAATAATACCAATCAAATTACAAGTCTAAAAGATTCACATGATATTTTATTTGATTTATTTTTGTATTTAAATGGATAAATCCAAAAAAATAAAGAAATAAAAATCATAACATGTTATGAGATTATTTTATGGACCCCCCTAGGTAATTTAAGATTGATTAGAATATTTGGAAATTAATCACATGATCCTTGAGCATCAAGCTATGATTTTATTTTGATTTTATTTGATTTAAATTGAATTTAAATAAATAAATTCAAAAATAAATGAAATAAAATAATAAAATAAATATCAATTGATCTTTGGGCCTCTTTTAAGCTTAATATCACGTGGATAATGCAAATTCATGGGCCCAATGCTCAAAAGTATAAATTTCATCACTTAGGGCTTCATGTAATTCTCAAAAATCGACCAACTTGTGCAGGCCATAACTCGTTTAATAATTGTCATATGGAAGTATTCTAGGACTTTTTGGAAAGCCCAAGATGTCCTCTAAAAGCCACTTTGGAACATATTTTCCATTTGGAGATTTTATCTGATGATATTGCTCCTGACAAAAAATAGCTTTTTACGATCTTTTAGAAGGACCTGCAATGTTTTTGCTCATATCTCCCAAATTAAGCATTTTTGGACTTGGCTTTAGAGAGACAAAGTTGTAGAGAATTCAATTGCATTCAAAATGAGATTTGGATGGGAAATTTTTGATATTCCATGTGAAAGTTATGGCTGGTCAAAGTTGGATTGACTTTCTCCTTAAAAACCCTAATTTAGAAACTTAGGTTTTTAATGATTTTAGAGCTTTCCTTGATGAATCATGATCAATCCTTGATCAAATTATGAATTATACTTCAAAATAAGGATGTTGACCAAAAATCAGGAATTTTGACTGTGGTTTGACCATATTTTGACTTTTAGGTCAACTAGTCGATTATTGATCCTTTGAACTTTTGACTGAGGAATCTTATGAATCAGAGCTTGCAACTTGGCATGAGGATCCTATGAGGCATATGAGAGACCAAGGGTTCCATTTGAGGTCTTAGAACTTGATTTTAATTTGAAAAGATCAAAACCCTAGTTTGAGGGTTGTTGCTTAGGAGAGTGTACAGTCAGTCCAGTCTTGAGCTTCTGATATTCAAATGAGCTTGAGTATGAAAATGTGGTGGGAAAATTTTGGGGTATGACACTCTTCCATACAAGAGAGTTTCTTTGAAGTGAGCATGTGATCGCGACAAAACGCACAATAGTAACAGCGCTTGATCTTCATCATCGATCTTCATATCAATATTTTCAAGATCAAGAATCAACTTGTTGAACATATCCAACTGCTCAGCCAACACTTTTTCTTCAATCATCTTGAATGAATACAAAGCTTGCTTCAGGTAGAGTCGATTTACCAGTGATTTGTTCATATACAAACTTTCAAGTTTCACCCATCAAGGCTCAACAAAATTGCGTTGTGTGCTTTCTCGATCATAGTCGTCTTCTCCGCTGCCGTTAGTTCTGCATTCATGGCTGCCTCTCCCTTCAAAGCTTCCAAACAACCCTGCTGAACATGTAGGGCTTTCATCTTCAAGTGCCACAGACCGAAATCGTTAACTCCGCTAAACTTTTCAATATCATACTTTGTTGAAGGCATCTTCTCCACGCTCACCACACTAATTTGTTGTGAATTCAATACCAAGAACAAAGTATAAAACAAGGGAAAAATAAAGAACAAGGAAGATGAATAACACAAGAATTAGTTATAACTGCTATTATTTTACTTTCTCTTAGAAAACAAGATTACAAGTTTATAAGAATAACAAATAACCTCTCTCACCCTAAATCAGGGCTGGCCCAATATATATTGAGGCCTAAGGCAGACTTTAAGTAAAATTTAATATAAAATATTTAAATTTAGTTTTTAATCTTTTAAAACTTAATATTATTTATTAAATTATTCTAATTGATTTTATTTAATATGTTTTTTTTCAAAAAATACTAAAAGAAATTCATTCTATTTATTTATACAAGTTTAAAAATAAAAATTATTAGTTTTGATACAGCTACTACTATTATTATTAATTAGGGGTAATAACAAAAAATGGTAAAATAAAAAGGTAAAATAAAAATGATTGAATTTTTTTACTGTAAAAAATATATTTATATTATACAAAAAAAGAGTATATATTAAATTTATGGTGGTCGCTTAATACATATTGCTGGATGTATATTATTGTTGTTAATAATAATAATTGATTTAAATAATAAAAATATTATGTGTAACACTTTGATTTCTTCCATTATTATTCTTTGCAGGATCTTTTGTTGATTCTCTCTCCAAATTAAATGCAAATATTAAATTATGCTATCTATATTTTCTCTTATAGTTAATAAAAAGTGTAAAGTAATCCTAATATAACATAACCTAGTACTAATCCTAATGCACAGAAGGAAAAAAATTAGAGGCCCAAGGCAGTGGCCTAGGTTGCCTACCCCTTGGGCCGGCCCTGCCCTAAATTAGGATTTGTTGTATGCAATGATGAGAGACTAGTATGCTATTTATAATAAAACCTAACATACTAACTAATGGGCTTTTTCTTCAAGGTCCATTACACAAGCCAACTTAATAAACAAGCTAACTTAACAAATTAGGGTTTAAACACTAAAACCTAATTTATCATGCTAACAACCCTAGCATCTTTGACACAAGCATGTGAACAACCTTCGACTTCATGCTTAATCCTGTCGAACCAAGAAGCTACCCTTCGACCATACTAGAGTTCGATCCAATATCTCACAGATAAAAACGCATTAAACATAACAATTGCAATTATGAACGACATAGAAATTAAATTAACAATGACAATAATAATAAAGCAATAAAAGAAACTTGTAAAAGCTGAAATAAGAGAAACTTGAATTAACTTCAATTATGAAGGAAAGCTTTAACAATCCAAGAATTCCAAAGGCTATGGGCCTAAATACTAATGGTGGAGTAGTTTTACAATGTGAGAAACTACTCTTTTACATTTGTAATTTCTGCCTAAAAACTATGAACAGCGCTTCCGCGCGATAACTTGGATACCTTGAAAGTGTGATTCCAAGATCTATTTATAGGAGGGATTCCAAGATCACAAATAATTAATGAAATACATGAGCCAAAAAAAATCTTTAATAACATAGAAAAAATGTGCAGTTAATCGAAATATTTTATAAATGGTATTATTTTGTATATATAGGAAAATTGTATAATTGATTCATATATATTTATAAATGGTATCAAAACAAAAATAATATTTATATACGGAAAAAAAATATACGGGTGAAATTGAAAAAAAATTAATTATATTATTCATTTGCTTTTCATTGCATAAATTGTTATTTTTTTATTATTTATTATTTATTTGTAACTATATTATTCATTTGCATTACTTAAAATTTATTCAATATATTTTACTGTATAAATTGAATATTTATGAAAAAAAGAATAAATCTATCCATTCACTTATATATTTTGCTACAATTTTTCATTAAAAGTGTGTTTTCTATTTATACACTCTTTTTTACTATTTAGCACTTATGTGAATATATTTAGTTTATTAGATAAAATTAAACTTTTTCTTATAATATTGAAGAAATATTGGTCATTTTGTAAATATAAAATAAAAAAAAATATAGTTATTATTGATAAATAAATAAAATAAATATTTTTTGATTAATACATACAAAAAATTGAATCAAATATTTATATTTACTAATATAAAAAAATAAATGAATCACGGGACAAGTACACTACAAGAAATGTTGCAATTTGCCATGGGCTAAGCCCCTCACAAACTACAAAATCCCCTCAATAAATTGCATATTGCAAGGGGACAAGTCCCCTAGCAAAACAAGTCATCGCAAATTGATTTGCATGGTGGGTAGCTCCTTGCTAATTTGCTTGGAGGTTTACCCCTCGCAAATTGTAGAACCCAGGTGACACGCAGGCGTAGACCTAGTGTAGTGGTACATTGTGGCGCAGAAGAGCATTCTTGTGTAGTTTTATGTCAGTCATTTTGCTTGGGGATTTCCCATCCCTAACCTCTTGAGATCATCAATTAAAGGTTGCAAATAAACATCTATTTCATTGACGATGCTGGAATGGTGCATGTCAAAAACATGTAAGGTTTTGTCATCCACATCTCGGGAGGAAGATTGTACGGGGTGACATTAATAAATGGCCAACAATAATATGCGTTTGGTGACAAATTATAAGGAGAGAAACCATCTAAACATAACCCAAGCCTGGTGGCAAATTCAGAATGTACTCTATCAAAGTGTTTCCAAGTCTCTCAATCAGATGGATGTCTCATAATGCCTGAACTACTTCTGTTTGTATGATGCCATGTCATTTGGCTTGCACTGTACATTGATGCAAACATTCTTTGCAACCTAGGTATTATTGGTAGATAGAACATGGATTTCACTGTAACTCGTTTTTGCTTTCGCTCAACTCCTATACTACCAACTAAATATCTTGAACTATTGCAAAACTTACATTCCTCCAATTCCCCATCATTAGTACCAAACTCATTGTCATAAAACAACATGCAACCTTTAATACAATCAATCCTTTTTACTTCTAGTCACAACTTCGACATCATCCTCTTTGCATCATAATAACTTCACATGAGTCGCGTCCAACATCATTCTCGCAAAGAATTCCAAACATTGATCGGGAACATTCAAATTTGACTTCACAGCCAACAACCTCACACACATTGATAGTCTAGAGTTAGAAGACCCCTTAAACAGTGGTATATTTATTTCTTTCAACCACTGATAAAAAATTTGGGTTTTCTCATTTGGGAGCTCTTCTGCATCAAAGTCTTGAAGTTCATCATAAGCCACATTCACCCCTAATGTGTCACTCACCATATTCTCGACTAAATTAAATTGTTTCTGGCATTGCATATTTGATGGACTCCCTGGGGCATCTCTATTTATATCTGGTCCAATATGTATTTGACTGCTAGAAGCCACTCGATTTATCTCTGGCATTTTTTATCCATTAGCTGTCCAAACCCAATAATTTGGCCTAAAACCCACTCTTTCCAAGTGACGTTTCACTTCATTAGGGTCATTAATAATATTTCTGCAAGCACACTTTAAACACGGCCACCTTACCCCTCTTTCGCTTCGACAACAATCTTGAGCAAATGCATATGAGATAAACCCGACAACTCCTCCCATAAAATGCGGTGTAAGTCCATGTCTTCTAGGAAACATTCTATCATTCATCCACCTACAATAGAATTGATAACATTCTATACTGCACTTGTACAACAATGTTCATGTTTAATATTATTAAATAAAAGAGGGATTGATCTATCGATAAATTTTTAAATATTTGTCGATATCATATCACTAATTATACATTTGATAATATTTAATACAATATATCTGTTAGAACAAGATTTGTTCTGATCAATATTCTTAGTTTTGATGATAGCAAGGATATGAATTTTGTGTGAGATAATGTGGTACTCTAATACAGTGCAATTTCCCTTTTAGGAAATATATAAGGAGTATGCACAAATCAGCGCTCAGAAGCTTTGTCTCAGAAGGTTCAGCATGCAACATCAGAACATGGTCTGGCAAGACATCGGAAGATGGTCAAGGCAGAATCAGAACATGGGTCTATGGAAGCATCAGAAGAACTTGAGATCAGAAGCAGAAGCACTGAAGTTCTCATGGTATCACGCTCAGAAGCACTTCAAGGTCAGAAGACAAGAAGATGCTATGCACCAAGCTGTTTGACTCTGATGATATTCAAATATTTTATTCAAACATCAGATCAGAAGAAAGTACAAGTGGCAGGCTACGCTGACTGACAAAAGGAACGTTGGAAGCTATTAAAGGCAACGTCAGTAGACACAGCGTGAACAAGGCTCGAGGTAGTTGACAAAAGCGTGAAACATTAAATGCAATGCTGTACGGAACACGCAAAGCATTAAATGCAACCAACGGTCATCTTCTCAAGCGCCTATAAATATGAAGTTCTGATGAGAAGCAAGGTTAACAACGCTGAACTAAATTATTCTGAAAGACTTGCTGAAACGCTGTTCAACTCAAAGCTCAGAAACTTCATCTTCATCAAAGCTCACTACATTGCTGTTGTAATATATTAGTGAGATTAAGCTTAAACGTTAAGAGAAATATCACTATTGTGATTATAGCTTTTCAGAAGCATTTGTAATACTCTTAATTTATTACATTAAGTTGTAAGGAACTAGAGTGATCGTGTTGATCAGGAAACTCTAGAAAGTCTTAGAGGGTATCTAAGCAGTTGTTCCTGGAGTGATCAGGTTGTGATCAGAATACTCTAGAAGACTTAGTTGCGGACTAAGTGGAAAACCATTGTAATCCGTGCGATTAGTGGATTAAATCCTCATGTGAGGTAAATCACTCCGTGGGGGTGGACTAGAGTAGTTTAGTTAACAACGAACCAGGATAAAAATAACTGTGCAATTTATTTTTATCGTTCAAGTTTTAAGACTACACTTATTCAAACCCCCCTTTCTAAGTGTTTTTCTATCCTTCAATTGGCATCAGAGCGCCGGTTCTAAGGTGCAAGCACTTAACCGTGTTTAGAAAAGATTCAGGAAGAGAAAAACGCTTCAGTAAAAGATGGCTGGTGATGAACACACATCTACATCTGGCTCTGCTGAGCAATACAACGGAAATGGTAACAATGGTTATACTAGACCACCAGTATTTGATGGTGAAATTTTTGAATACTGGAAAGATAAACTGGAAAGTTACTTTCTTGGTCTGGATGCTGATCTATGGGATCTTTTGATGGATGGTTACAAACATCCAGTAAATGCTTGTGGTGTAAAGCTTACAAGGCAAGAAATGGATGATGATCAAAAGAAGCTTTTCAAGAATCATCATAAATGTAGGACTGTTTTGCTGAATGCTATCTCTCATGCTGAGTATGAGAAGATATCTAACAGGGAAACTGCCTTTGATATATATGAGTCATTGAAAATGACCCATGAGGGAAATGCTCAAGTCAAAGAGACAAAAGCTCTTGCTCTAATCCAGAAGTATGAAGCCTTCAAGATGGAGGAAGATGAAGACATTAAGAGGATGTTTTCAAGATTTCAAACTCCGACTGTTGGATTGAGAGTTCTGGATAAAGGTTACACCAAGGCTGATCATGTAAAGAAGATTATCAGAAGCTTACCCAGAAGATGGGGTCCAATGGTGACTGCATTCAAGATTGCGAAGAATCTGAATGAAGTTTCTTTGGAAGAGCTGATCAGTGCCCTGAGGAGTCATGAGATTGAACTTGATGCAAACGAGCCTCAGAAGAAAGGTAAGTCTATTGCATTAAAATCTAATATTAAAAAATGCACTAACACTTTTCAGGCTAGAGAAGAAGATCCTGAAGAATCAGAATCTGAAGAAGAAGATGAACTGTCCATGATCTCCAGAAGGGTAAACCAACTCTGGAAGAGCAAGCAAAGGAAGTTCAGAGGCTTCAGAAGCTCAAAGAAATTTGAACGAGGAGAATCTTCTGATGACAGAAGATTTGACAAGAAGAAGGTCATGTGCTATGAATGCAATGAGCCTGGACACTATAAGAATGAATGTCCAAAACATCAGAAGAAAAATCCCAAGAAGAAGTTTCATAAGAAGAAAGGTCTTATGGCAACCTGGGATGAGTCAGAAGATGAATCAGACTCGAAAGATGAGCAGGCTAACTGTGCGCTGATGGCGACAGAAGATGATGGATCAGAATCTACATCAGAATCAGATTTTGAAGAGGTATTTTCTGAACTATCTAGAAAAGAGTTAGTTTCCAGTTTAACAGAACTTCTGGAACTCAAAGCTCATCTTAGTATCAAATACAAAAAGCTAAAGAAGCAATTTGAATTTGAAACTAAGAAGCTGGAATTGGAAAATTTTGAACTGAAGGAAAAAGTTTTAAATCTATCCAAAAATAGTGGATCTCCTTCTGAAACAGAAAAAGCCATTCCTAGCATGAATCATATTCTGAAAGAATATGACTTGAGCTTCAGAAAATTTCTATCTAGAAGCATAGGCAGAAGTCAACTTGCTTCTATGATATATGCTGTGTCTGGAAACAATAGAGTTGGCATTGGTTATGAGGGTGAAATCCCATACAAGCTTGAATCTGTGGATGATATGAAAATATCATACAAGCCTCTGTATAACCAATTTAAATTTGGCCACTCCCATGATATTAAGCACACATCACATGCACAGAGTTTTCACATAACACACACCAAGAAGCATGTGACACAACCTAAGAAATATCATGGAACTCAGAATAAGAAGTATCATACTGTTCCTCCTGTTAAATATTTTGCTAAACCCAAGTTCAATCAGAACTTGAGGAGAACTAACAAGAAAGGACCCAAGAAAATGTGGGTACCAAAGGAAAAGACTATTTCTATTGCAGATTCTCTTGGTGACAAAGAAGACAACATTCAACATGTCATGTCACCTGGACTCAAGATGTTCTCAACACTTGAAGCGAAGAAGGACTGTTTTCCAAGTCCTGATACTTAAATCTGCTGGAGAAGCTAAGTTAAATGAGATCAGAAGAGCAAGTTTATTTGTTCTGGAACCATATGTTTAGTTTGCTTCTAAAGCAATGGTGTTTCGTTCTTGGTTATTCTGAATGCTCTAAAAGCTACAGAATATACAATATTGAATCATTGATTGTAGAAGAATCAATCAATATCTGTGTAATACGGTGAACTGACTTTTTAATAATCGAAATGTCGCGGTAAGCAAGAGTCGCCACCGACTTTTATTTTATCCAAACAATATTCGGAAAGGCAAAAAGAAACAGAAAAAAACCTTTTTAAAGAAATCTAAGTTCGGGGGTAATTTATGCAAAGGGAAGGTGTAAGGCACCCTTTGCATCCATGGTTTTCCATGGGCTCTTAATTGCTTTGCTTGCTCGTTTGTTTTTTAAAAGGTAGAGAAAGAAAAAAGTGGACTTTAGCTCGTAAATGAGCGTAGCCAGTTTTCGAAGAATTGTGAGAAAGAATATGAAAATTGAGCATTGCAAGGCAATTAGGGGCAATTACCTTAAACTCAGATGATAGGTCTCTTTTTAGCCTTTTAGAATGAAAGGGTCTATCCTTGCCATAAGAGGGCAGGAAGCCTTTCGCTTGGAGGTTGAAGGGTCGTCGAAGCATCCTTTGCCATAAGACCGTCCCATGCCATAGAAGGGCAGGTAGTCTAAGGCAAGGATCAGAATAAGCCATTTCGTAGGCAGCCAGAAGATACCTCAGCCTTTTTCCGTAGGCAACATCCGAGGGTCGAGGTCATGTTAGTGTATCGAAGGCAGCGTCATTTTTAGGGTCTCATAACCTTTATTCGAGGCAACATGGCTGAGGTATCTTCGAATTCGAGGGACACGGCTTATTCTGCAAAAATACAAGGCAACAGGCAACAGGCAACAGGCAGCAGAGAGGGTTACCCAAAAGCGTGCGTGTGTGCACCAATCATGTGATTCAATTCAGTTATTTATCTTGTATTTAGTTATTCTAAGTCAGTTTAAGGCTTGCACTCCCTAAGATTACTAACCACACAATAATATAAAGCAATAAAGGGGGCGGGAAATTGTAACCAGCGGATCCCTTATCAGGGTTTGACACAAGTAATAATAATAAAAGGCATAAAATAAAATGAGGTTTAGGTTACCAACAACGTAGCTTTGGCAATTGATAAACCCTGAAAAGGAAAGAGACAAGACAGAAAACATATAGTGAGTGCATTATCAAATTCAAGGGCAAACCTCATTAACTACAAAAGAAAATAGGATAATAAATTAAAAATAGAATAGGGAGAAGGTACTTAGCTTGGCATTTGCCTGACAGGGTTGAGGGCAAGGGTTTGCCAGAAGCATCGACTCTGACCATTAGGAATGAGCAAAGAAACAAATAAGGCGTGAGTGTACAGGCAGTTCATTGATATTTAATTTATTAAGGAAACAAAATAAAATAAAAACGATTATTTGAATTAGATACGAGATAATACTTAGCTTTTGAATTTGATTTGATATGGTTGGCAGTCGGAGGAAGCCTTGATTAATCCATGCTCACGATGGTAACGCTCGCGATGGTAGTACCTCGCAAGACAAGAAAGTGGTAGCAGCAGATATATGTATAGTATATGTATAGTGATGATGAAAAAATTAAAAAAAAAGAAATTAATGATTAATTAAGAAATAAGCAAATCAAAAATTAAAATCAAAACAAATTATATTTTTTGCAATTTTTATACTATAATAATTTTTTTGTATTTTTTATTATACCCAAAATTAAATAAACTAATCTTATAAAAAGAAAAATTTGATAAAATTACACTAACTCACTAAAGATAGATAGATTAATTAATTTTATTAACCAAATAAAAAAACAATAACCATATTTAAAATCACCTAATTTCTAATGTTAATAATAATAGAACAATGCCTTATATTAAAATTATAATAAAAAAAAACAAGTTAGATTACACAGACACGGAAAGTGGAGATGTGTTTCGTGAGGGTAGCATTCTTCTTATCTTACCCATATCCAATTCACAGTAAATAGAGAGAAAAGATCTCTCTTTACTAACAACCAAATTTCTTTAATTTTAAAACAAAAAATCAAACAACAATTCTCAATCAAACACAATGGCAAAGGTACCTGAGATTTCCAATCAAAAGCGGTGGTGATGCGGCTGAGATTGACTCGTCGACGGTGAGGATCGGAGTTGTGTCTGGATTTGCAGGTTTGTGGTGTCGGAAGCTGCGTGATCGGTGGTACTTGTCTCGTCGGTGGTGATGTTGTGTCGGCGGAGAAGCTCGATGCGTTGCGATTCGTCGGTGGTGCGGCTCTAGCGTGGACGAGCTGCGATTCGTCCTGGTGCGGCGGATCTGCTGCCGTCGTCTGGGCGTCATCGGATCGGGATGGCGGAGCTGTTGGTGATGGATACGGCATTCCATTGTTGGCATTGTTCTTGCTTTGTGGATGTCACGAGTCTTTGTTTTCGATTGCTATTGAGCAGCGCGGCGACGGTTTGTGGTTGTGCTCTCGATGCCGCTTTTGTTCTGCACAATTAAACTTAAGAAAAAAAACAATATCATTTTGTTAATTGCTAGCGTTAGATTAATGAAATTATGCTTATGATGATTTGTGTGGAATCCTTTGAAAGTGATTTACAAAGGTGAATGAGTTTGTGTGAAAGAATTATGCCGGGACTGATATTGTGTTAGGTGAAAGGGATTTGTTTGCGATTTGGAGAGTTTAGTCTTAGTGAAGTTGATTGTGAATGAAGGTTGAAGCCGGCGGATGTGTGGTTGTTGTCCCGATTTTCACCACTCCATAAACATGTAAGAGCAGAGCATGAAAGAGATGTTTTGGTTTGACTGTGTTAAAACAAAAGTTCTGTTTGTGGCCTTGTACGTGAGAAAAAGAAAAGCTATATGTTGTTGGTATGTGAGAATAAGGGTTGGAATTTGTGCGTCGTGGGAGAAAATAGGTTAGGATTGGGGTTCATGGATCCGCCCCCTCATGAGTTGTATTGTTGTGTATATATAATAGATGAAATTAGGTCAAATAATGGGCTTGGACCCTAACTTATCTCTTATTGCTAAACCATAATTTTATTTAATAAAAATAAAAATATGAGAATAATTTGTCCAAGATCCCCTTGAATGATTAAAATAAATTCCCCTAGATTAATTCAAATATTTTTTTATATTTATTTGGTTTATTTAGACTTTAAGTAAATAAAATCCAAATAAAATAAATAAATATTATATATAAAAAAAAATAAATGAATGACATTATGGGTCTTTATTTGGGAGGAGGTATGCATGCTTGGAGCTGAGACTTCTTGAGCCAAAATATCTTGAGATTATGGTGGGCAAATTTTGGGGTATGACAGCTGCCCCTGTTCAATTATCTTAAACCTGAAGATGTAGAATGGTTAGTATGCCAGTCGGTATCTGAAGGTAGAAGGTGATTGAACACTAGAATACCAAGAAATTTGCCCTATTTGAAGTAGGGACTTTTGTCGGAGATGGGCTTGTAGATGCCATCTGGTAGTTGTTGGAGTATGGATTGTTGCAAAATTTCTGCTTTTGTTGTCTTCTTTTTTTCTTTTTCTTTTTTTTTTTTTTGAATGTTGAGGAACCGTCAAAGGTATCGACTCAAATCTGTGTTGGGTTATTTAAGGAACCGTCAAAGGTATCGACTTAAATTTGAAGCATATTGTTGAGGCACCGTCAAAGGTATCGACTCAGATATGCAGACAGATTGTATAAGGAACCGTCAAAGGTGTCGACTTATATCTGAAATGTGTTGTTAAGGAACCGTCAAAGGTGTCGACTTAACTCTTGATGTGGGTTGTTAAGGAACCGTCAAAGGTATCGACTTAACTCTGAAGCATATCATTGAGGCACCGTCAAAGGTATCGACTCAGATATGTAGATAGATTGTATAAGGAACCGTCAAAGGTATCGACTTATATCTTGAAGTATGTCGTTAAGGAACCGTCAAAGGTGTCGACTTAACTCTTGATATATTAAGGAACCGTCAAAGGTGTCGACTTAATACTTGGGAATAGATTGTTAAGGAACCGTCAAAGGTGTCGACTTAACTCTTTGCAAATAGAGATAGTAATATCCTGAAAAGTGGAGGTTAGTTTTCTTATGTCATGATGCATGTGTTATGTAATGAGTCTCTCAAAATAAATGAGAAATTTTGCATGTCATGCATGAATTTATTATGAAGTTATGTATGCAATGTATGAATATGCTTATGATTTATGACGTATGACTGTGATTTATGCTGTTTGACACATCTTGATTGAGAAGATGGATCTCCATGTCATTGTAATTCTGACGTTTGATCTTATCTTGTAGATGCTCAGCTGGGGATTTATAATCTCTGCTTGGGGATGATCAGTAATTTGATGTACCCTGATTTAGAGATATAAATGGACCATGTTGAAGAAGAGCAACTTGTTGGAGAAATAATAGTGTCGAAGATGTAAACTCTGTTGGGGAGTCATGTCTTTGTCGGGACGAGCACATTTGAAGATATCTTCTTAATGATTACCCTGAGGGGATATGATCTTCTGGCTCTGTAGGGAGATGTGGGTGTCTTGAAAGTTGTCCCCAGTATCATAGTTATTTACTACTCGATTCAGGACACGCTACTGAGTATTGATCGAAATGTTGAACTGGACTTGCATAGATTTGCCCCAGTTAACAGGAACTTTGGAAAGATTCGCCTCACGAGGTCTTTGTGAGATGTACACTATGGGCAATATGCCCCCAGTAATCATAGGCTCATGACAACGTCTCGCGTCGATTGGGGAGTAGCTTTAGATATGCTTGGATGCATGCCCCTGATTGTTCGACCATCCATGAGAGAGTCTCGGAATCTCGACTTGATTGCCTCAGATTGATTGGGCCAAACGCGTCATGCCCCTTGTATACGTAAGAGACATGGCTTCTTGGAGTAATTTTGTTTTGTCGGGATAACTTTCAGTCATTAGTTGTACTCTGTGCAAGTTCTTTCTGATGCTAACATTTGAAATTATGTAGCAGGATATGTTTAATAATGTATTCGTGAGATGCAATGCATACGTTTGTCTCGAGTTTTTGAAAAAACATTAAAACCGAAGATGTAGAAGCGTGATATTTGTAAAAACATGCTATTTGTAACAATGTGATGTTTGTAAAAGAGAAATATCAACTCAGCATTTTAGGTAAACCTTAAGGAGTCGGGATACCTTTCTTATGACAGTATGCTTTCGAACTAACCATGCTTCAGTTAGGACTTTCAAGGGTTGTAACGTGGCTTGGTTCACGGTTTAAGAAGCAAGGGATAATGGCTCAAAATTTAATTATACCCATTCCCTTCTTCGTGATGTTCTTCAGTCCTAAGCTCAGTTGATTCGTCTTATGCATTCAGATTCCAAGAGACTTTTGGATTTACACCTTTGGTAATGACGATGGTTCACGAGCAAAGAGAACTTTTGAGACGGCAGTCACTTCCTTCTTTTAGTAGTCACAGCATTGTGTTGTTCAGGAATTTATTGACTTCTCTTTTTTCGTCTTTTTGATATCCCTAACTTTTGCCTGAACTGTTTATTTTGAGTTTACAGTCAGCGGGATGCCTTGATTTTTGCCTAAGTCATCTTTTTGATTTTTGACTTAGCAGGCTTTTCTTTGTATATATGTTTTTTCCATCATTTTTCTTTTTGAAAGATACTGACTGCCTTGTTTGATGATTGATGAACCGTCATTGTCTTTTGGTTGACATCTCCAACACTTCTTTGATGTGTGCGGATGAACGCTTGTGATTGAAACCTTTGTTGAAAGGTGTACTGAATGGTTCTCTTAAAATAGAATGCACAGCCGAATTAACTGAGAACTACCATGCCCCAGGTTATGATCGCGGGTTTTAATTAGTACAAGAAAGAAAACTTCTACTTCTTAGGCTCAAAGGGGTTAACGAGGGATTAACATCCTTATATCTCCACTGTTTAGGAATTGAAACAATGCCTGTACATCGTCAGCATAGTCTGTTCAAAAGCATACTATATGAGGTTGCGATATCGTTTTCGTCATCCTCCCTTAAAAGGCTTACAACTTAGCAGGAGTTGAATAAAACATATGCAAAGTAAAGACACAATTTAAGATGAGTGATAGCGAAATAAATTATTCAAGACAAACACATGCAATGCACTGATGATGATTATTAAAACAGATAATGTCTATCATAAGTCGAATGTTTAAACAAACAGAAAAAGAAATTTCAACTGAAAGTAAAACTAATGATTTTAAACTCCATCCTTCTAGCCATCCACAGTATTAGCACTCTTGTTGTGATTAGGCATGGGAGCAGTGATCACGTTAGGAGTTGCAGGAGGATCGAACTTGATTTCCCCGGCATCGATCATGTCTTGGATCTTATTCTTCAATGTCCAGCAGTTGTCAGTGTCATGTCCAGGACTATTGGAGTGATATGCACATCTCGCGTTGGGATTATAGCGAGGGGAGGAAGTGTTGGGATTTGGATGAGGAGCTATCTGTATAAGTAGCTCTGCTTTCAACAAGTGTTGCAGCGCTTGAGTCAAAGACGTGTTGATCTTTGTGAATTGTCTTTTGGATGCGCTTTGTTTACGTTGGTTGTTTTGTTGTTGTATCGATGCTTGATTAGAGACTAAAATTGCCCCAACAGCGTCGGATTCATTCCTCCCATTATATGACTTTTTTACAGTACCGGAAGAAGTAGCCACCTGAATTTTTCCACTTCGGATACCACTTTCAACACGCTCTCCAGTCAGTATAAGCTCAGTGAATCCAGATGATGAACTTCCCAGCAAATGACTATAGAAAGGGCCAGTAAGTGTATTCATGAACATATCTACCATCTCTCTGTCAGCCAAGGAAGGTTTGACTCTTCCAGCTAGATCTCTCCATTTTTGAGCATATTCCTTGAAACTTTCCTTGGGTCCCATAGACCTGCTTTATAGTTGGATGCGAGTTGGTGCGAGGTCAGCATTGTATTGGTATTGCTGGTAGAAGGCAACAACCAAATCTTCCCAAGTATGGATGTTGGTACTTTCCAGTTCATAGTACCATTCGAGTTGAGTTTCAGATAAGCTTTCCTGAAAGAAATGGATCCAGAGCCTCTTATCAACAGTGTGAGGCTGAATCTTCCTTACATAAGACCTCAAGTGCATCTTGGGACAGGAGACTCCATCATACTTAGCAAAGGCGGGAGTTTTGAATTTTGGAGGAATAACGACCCCAGGAACGAGTCCCAACTCCTCAAAATCCAGCCCAGGTACCTTCTGAATTTCCACGCTTCTCAGACGCTCTTCTAACATCTTGTATTTGTCATCAGGATGTTCACCCTCATGGTAATAGTCCTCCTCTTCTTCAGAGGGTTTGGCAGAATCATGGTTACTTTTTGCATCAGTTTTGATACTAGCATCATCATCTTGCTCATCCTCATCACTGTCTTCTGAGGCTTCAGCATCCCTGAGTTGCAAGATCGGTCTAAGCTTTTTCACTTGAGTCTTCTTACCCTTCTTCTTCTTCTTCTTCTTCTTGGTAAGGAGTGCTTTCAGTTCATCTTGCCCCTTGGACAAGTTCAGGATCAGATCTTGAAACTGGGCATTCTGAATTTGAAGGTCTTTGACTGATTGCTCGAGATTCATGATGCTGAAATAAAGAGCAAGGGAAGATGAAAGACCTGTTGTAGAAACCTGTTATGCGATGTTATGAATGCAGATGCAATGTTTTCAAGGATCTTTAGGCTTTTAGTTAGCAACATTAGAAAATAATTTGGTCGCGTCTTTGTCTGAAGAACTCTGATATTTGGATGTTCTTCTATGGGAATCGAGCTCACCATATCCAGTGGGTCATAGCCTCTGATTCGGGATACTTCTGAATTTGAAAGCACATGGCTAGAGGAAAATAAAGCCTCTTGCCCCTTGATTAGGTATTGTGTCTTTGAATGGGAAGGTATGCGGCTAGAGAAAGATAAATCCTCTTGCCCCTTGATTAGGAAGTCAACCTTTGATAAGGGCACCTGAAATTGTGCGTCCTAAATTCCTAAGATCCTTGAAAGGGTTAGTTAAATCATGTTATGCTTATAATGTCATGATGTCATGATGTTATGCGAATGCAGTTCATTAGGCATAGTGTGGGGTAGTAAGGACAAACAAGTCCTTTTAACAAAACCTGCAAGGAAACGAAGGTTAGTAGCAAACACCAACAAGTCACGCAGGTCACACAAGTCACACAATTTTGCCTTATGGTTAGGCTTGCACGTGGTCCAGAGGTATGTACCCTTCTTCCTTTCGTTTAGTTGGTTCATCCTGTCCTAAAAAGTAACCAGGTTCTATGGTGCTCATATCCCTGATCTTTCTCGTGGGCATTGTCTCAACATGGCACTCGATCGGCCAGCCAAAAGCATCCCTAGAGTCCAATCTCAATGAGTGTAGCATCGAGTATCAACCGGCTTCAGTCAGGAACCCAAAGCCAGCTATCTCGCTACTTCCTATAGGCCAAAGTCAAGTTCAACTAAGGTTCTAAGGGCGAATTAGTGCTTATGACACCACGCGGTAGCCAAATGTCTCCTCGATCAAATTCAAGGGCCATCAGGACAAACCAAAGTGTCACACTAACGGTGGCCACCAGTTCAACCATAACAATACATGTCGTACAGTCTCCCTGATCTCATGCCACATACCTAAGGTACTCAGATCCGGGTTAGGATCTTTCACACAACAGAATACCCAAAACAGCCCTGCAAAAGTAAAGCAAGCAAAACAAATAATAGAAAACATTTAAGTGAATCCTAAACTTTTAAGATAACCCCTCTTAATCGAAAAATCCCCAGCAGAGTCGCCAGTTCTGTAATACGGTGAACTGACTTTTTAATAATCGAAATATCGCGGTAAGCAAGAGTCGCCACCGACTTTTATTTTATCCAAACAATATTCGGAAAGGCAAAAAGAAACAGAAAAAAACCTTTTTAAAGAAATCTAAGTTCGGGGGTAATTTATGCAAAGGGAAGGTGTAAGGCACCCTTTGCATCCATGGTTTTCCATGGGCTCTTAATTGCTTTGCTTGCTCGTTTGTTTTTTAAAAGGTAGAGAAAGAAAAAAGTGGACTTTAGCTCGTAAATGAGCGTAGCCAGTTTTCGAAGAATTGTGAGAAAGAATATGAAAATTGAGCATTGCAAGGCAATTAGGGGCAATTACCTTAAACTCAGATGATAGGTCTCTTTTTAGCCTTTTAGAATGAAAGGGTCTATCCTTGCCATAAGAGGGCAGGAAGCCTTTCGTTTGGAGGTTGAAGGGTCGTCGAAGCATCCTTTGCCATAAGACCGTCCCATGCCATAGAAGGGCAGGTAGTCTAAGGCAAGGATCAGAATAAGCCATTTCGTAGGCAGCCAGAAGATACCTCAGCCTTTTTCCGTAGGCAACATCCGAGGGTCGAGGTCATGTTAGTGTATCGAAGGCAACGTCATTTTTAGGGTCTCATAACCTTTATTCGAGGCAACATGGCTGAGGTATCTTCGAATTCGAGGGACACGGCTTATTCTGCAAAAATACAAGGCAACAGGCAACAGGCAACAGGCAGCAGAGAGGGTTACCCAAAAGCGTGCGTGTGTGCACCAATCATGTGATTCAATTCAGTTATTTATCTTGTATTTAGTTATTCTAAGTCAGTTTAAGGCTTGCACTCCCTAAGATTACTAACCACACAATAATATAAAGCAATAAAGGGGGCGGGAAATTGTAACCAGCGGATCCCTTATCAGGGTTTGACACAAGTAATAATAATAAAAGGCATAAAATAAAATGAGGTTTAGGTTACCAACAACGTAGCTTTGGCAATTGATAAACCCTGAAAAGGAAAGAGACAAGACAGAAAACATATAGTGAGTGCATTATCAAATTCGAGGGCAAACCTCATTAACTACAAAAGAAAATAGGATAATAAATTAAAAATAGAATAGGGAGAAGGTACTTAGCTTGGCATTTGCCTGACAGGGTTGAGGGCAAGGGTTTGCCAGAAGCATCGACTCTGACCATTAGGAATTAGCAAAGAAACAAATAAGGCGTGAGTGTACAGGCAGTTCATTGATATTTAATTTATTAAGGAAACAAAATAAAATAAAAACGATTATTTGAATTAGATACGAGATAATACTTAGCTTTTGAATTTGATTTGATATGGTTGGCAGTCGGAGGAAGCCTTGATTAATCCATGCTCACGATGGTAACGCTCGCGATGGTAGTACCTCGCAAGACAAGAAAGTGGTAGCAGCAAATATATGTATAGTATATGTATAGTGATGATGAAAAAATTAAAAAAAAAAGAAATTAATGATTAATTAAGAAATAAGCAAATCAAAAATTAAAATCAAAACAAATTATATTTTTTGCAATTTTTATACTATAATAATTTTTTTGTATTTTTTATTATACCCAAAATTAAATAAACTAATCTTATAAAAAGAAAAATTTGATAAAATTACACTAACTCACTAAAGATAGATAGATTAATTAATTTTATTAACCAAATAAAAAACAATAACCATATTTAAAATCACCTAATTTCTAATGTTAATAATAATAGAACAATGCCTTATATTAAAATTATAATAAAAAAAAACAAGTTAGATTACACAGACACGGAAAGTGGAGATGTGTTTCGTGAGGGTAGCATTCTTCTTATCTTACCCATATCCAATTCACAGTAAATAGAGAGAAAAGATCTCTCTTTACTAACAACCAAATTTCTTTAATTTTAAAACAAAAAATCAAACAACAATTCTCAATCAAACACAATGGCAAAGGTACCTGAGATTTCCAATCAAAAGCGGTGGTGATGCGGCTGAGATTGACTCGTCGACGGTGAGGATCGGAGTTGTGTCTGGATTTGCAGGTTTGTGGTGTCGGAAGCTGCGTGATCGGTGGTACTTGTCTCGTCGGTGGTGATGTTGTGTCGGCGGAGAAGCTCGATGCGTTGCGATTCGTCGGTGGTGCGGCTCTAGCGTGGACGAGCTGCGATTCGTCCTGGTGCGGCGGATCTGCTGCCGTCGTCTGGGCGTCATCGGATCGGGATGGCGGAGCTGTTGGTGATGGATACGGCATTCCATTGTTGGCATTGTTCTTGCTTTGTGGATGTCACGAGTCTTTGTTTTCGATTGCTATTGAGCAGCGCGGCGACGGTTTGTGGTTGTGCTCTCGATGCCGCTTTTGTTCTGCACAATTAAACTTAAGAAAAAAAACAATATCATTTTGTTAATTGCTAGCGTTAGATTAATGAAATTATGCTTATGATGATTTGTGTGGAATCCTTTGAAAGTGATTTACAAAGGTGAATGAGTTTGTGTGAAAGAATTATGCCGGGACTGATATTGTGTTAGGTGAAAGGGATTTGTTTGCGATTTGGAGAGTTTAGTCTTAGTGAAGTTGATTGTGAATGAAGGTTGAAGCCGGCGAATGTGTGGTTGTTGTCCCGATTTTCACCACTCCATAAACATGTAAGAGCAGAGCATGAAATAGATGTTTTGGTTTGACTGTGTTAAAACAAAAGTTCTGTTTGTGGCCTTGTACGTGAGAAAAAGAAAAGCTATATGTTGTTGGTATGTGAGAATAAGGGTTGGAATTTGTGCGTCGTGGGAGAAAATAGGTTAGGATTGGGGTTCATGGATCCGCCCCCTCATGAGTTGTATTGTTGTGTATATATAATAGATGAAATTAGGTCAAATAATGGGCTTGGACCCTAACTTATCTCTTATTGCTAAACCATAATTTTATTTAATAAAAATAAAAATATGAGAATAATTTGTCCAAGATCCCCTTGAATGATTAAAATAAATTCCCCTAGATTAATTCAAATATTTTTTTATATTTATTTGGTTTATTTAGACTTTAAGTAAATAAAATCCAAATAAAATAAATAAATATTATATATAAAAAAAATAAATGAATGACATTATGGGTCTTTATTTGGGAGGAGGTATGCATGCTTGGAGCTGAGACTTCTTGAGCCAAAATATCTTGAGATTATGGTGGGCAAATTTTGGGGTATGACAATCTGGTTTGATGATAAACTTGGTTTTGAAGAACCAAAGCAACTTAAGAATTTTGCAGATATAGTTTGTCATATCAGAAGCCGCAGAACCAAGAAGCAAATCTCCAGAAGCTGTGTATATCAGAAGTAATGGATCAGAAGATCATTCAGATTTACATTAGCACACTTCAGAAGAAGTAATTCCAGAAGAGAAAATTGATCAAATCAGAAGCAGTGATCAGAATCAGTAGGCGTAAAGTCTATTCAAAATACAGCTGTCATCTACTCTCTGATGGTGAACACGTGTCTGTACGGTTAGTACAAAACGTGCAGTTGAAAAGACGCCGACCTAGGTAACTGTATTAAATCATTTCATTTACTGTGTTCTCTCTCCTAATGTCATCTCTCATTAAATGCATAATGATTTTTTTTAAAATCTTTTAAATAACCCGCTTCATCTTCATTCCCTCTTTTTCTCTCTTTCTCTCTCTTTTGTGCATCCCCTTCGTTGCATTTCGTTTCAAACCCTAGTTTTTGATTTGATCTCAAAGCATAATCATCATGAACTCATCTTCTTGTTCATCAAATTCAAAAGCAAGGCTCACTTCTTCACAGATCCTTTTACGCAAATATGAGAATGCTCCATTGAAAACATGCTTAATACCCACGAAAGAACTGGAAGTTCTATGTGAATCTGCTGTGGACATCAACAACCTAAAAGCAAATGGTTTTAAGTGTGATGCAAGAATCTTTGAGCAAGGATGGTCTAAATATCTTGATAGATTGGTTGGTCCAATTTATCCTGAACTTGTGAAGGATTTCTGGGTACATGCAACGGTTACCCCAACTGCCATCATTTCATTCGTGCTAGGGCATGAAATGGTTATCACTGAAAAGCTCATCAGGAAGCTGTACAATCTTGATGATGAAGAAGGTTGGTCTGGTCTTCAACCCAATACAGTTGACTGGACTCCAGTTGAAAAACAAATCTCTACGGTCTTCGGAATTGATTCTCATAACACGGGCACCTTAAGGCCTTTTTATATAGCATGGGCTGAGATTATTCTGGGTTCTCTTCACCATAGAAAAAGGATGCTTTCCTCCTCCTACATCAGTCCGACTCACAAGTATACTCTTTTCTGCATTGGCCAAAAGACAGAGATCAACATCTCTCATATTCTGTTTGAGAATTTGAAAACTTCTATCTTTGAGTCAAGAGAAGATGAAAGGGCGAAGTATCCTCATATTCCAAGAATGACTATTCCATTCGGAAGGATGATCTCAGACATTCTGATTGAAAGCAAAGTGGTGGACTCCATCAGAAAACTCAATGCATCTCATTTTCTTGGAGTAATTCAAGGTCCCATCTTCAATGGTGTTGATTTGTTCAGACTGGAACTCATTAAGAATGTACCTTTTGTGTGCACAAGCTTGAAGGATAGAAAAACACTTAGAAAGGGGGGGTTTGAATAAGTGTAGCTTTAAAAACTTGACAGATAAAAATAAATTGCACAGTTATTTTTATCCTGGTTCGTTGTTAACTAAACTACTCTAGTCCACCCCCGCAGAGATGATTTACCTCAACTGAGGATTTAATCCACTAATCGCACGGATTACAATGGTTTTCCACTTAGTCAGCAACTAAGTCTTCCAGAGTCTTCTGATCACACACTGATCACTCCAGGAACAACTGCTTAGATACCCTCTAAGACTTTTCTAGAGTCTACTGATCAACACGATCACTCTAGTTACAATCTGCTTAGTTCACTCCTAAGACTTCCTAGAGTATTCTGATCCACACGATCACTCTAGTTCCTTACAACTTAATGTAATCAATTCTAAGAGTTTACAAATGCTTCTTACAAGCGATAATCACAACTGTGATATTTCTCTTAATCGTTTAAGCTTAATCTCACTAATATATTACAACAGCAATGTAGTGAGCTTTGATGAAGATGAAGATTCTGAGCTTTGGATTTGAACAGAGTTTCAGCAAGTTAATTTGAATTATATTGTTCAGGATCGTTAACATTGCTTCTCATCAGAACTTCATATTTATAGGCGTTGGAGAAGATGACCGTTGAATGCATTTAATGCTTTGCGTGTTCCGTACAGCATCGCATTTAATGTTATACGCTTTTGTCAACTACCTCGAGCCTTGTTCACGCTGTGTCTACTGACGTAGCCTTTAGTAGCTTTTAACGTTCCTTTTGTCAGTCAGCGTAGCTTGCCACTTGTACTTTCTTCTGATCTGATGTTTGTGAATACAACGTTTGAATATCATCAGAGTCAAACAGCTTGGTGCATAGCATCTTCTGATCTTCTGACCTTGAAGTGCTTCTGAGCGTGATACCATCTTCTGAGCTTCAGTGCTTCTGATCTCATGTTCTTCTGATGCTTCCATAGACCCATGTTCTGATTCTGCTTCGACCATCTTCTGATGTCTTGCCAGACCATGTTCTGATGTTGCATGCTGAACCCTTTGAGACAAAGCTTCTGAGCACTGAATTATGCGTACTCTTTATATATTTCCTGAAAGGGAAATTGCATTGGATTAGAGTACCATATTATCTTAAGCAAAATTCATATTATTGTTATTATCAAAACTAAGATAATTGATCAGAACAAATCTTGTTCTAACAATCTCCCCCTTTTTGATGATGACAAAAACATATATAAATGATATGAATTTGCGATCAGAAAGAATAGACGGCAAAAGACAAATTACACAGCTATAACATAAGCATATGAATATGTCTCCCCCTGAGATTAACAATCTCCCCCTGAGATAAATAATCTCCCCCTGAAATAAATACTCGAAGAACTTTAATAAAAGACTTCCCTGATTATTTCGGTAGAGACGATCATATAAGCTTCTGTCTTTAGAGAATTCATAGCTTCTGACTTCTGCTTCCATAGGACAGCTTCAGAACTAGAATTTCTTTAGATCCCTAGAACACTCACAGCTTCTGATTCCTGCTTCCATCTAGGACAGCTTCAGAACTTGAATTTCTTTGATCTTCTGAACATTCACAGCTTCTGATTTCTGCTTCCATTCAGGACAGCTTCAGAACTTGAATTTCTTCGATCTTCTGAACATTCACAACTTCTGATTTCTGCTTCCATTTAGGACAGCTTCAGAACTTGAGTTTTCTGGATCTTTAGAACATTCACAGCTTTGAATTTCTGCTTCCCTCGGATAGCTTCAGAGCTTGAATTTCTACCAACATTACTTCATGCTAGATTTGTATCAGAACATTGTTGAATGTACCAGAGCATCATCAGAGCATCTCTACATCCTGAAATGTTACAGAACAAAAACTAAACGACAAAAGTCAGCATGAACGAGTCAGAACATAAAATGTATATTCTAACACATTATATGTATCAGAGCTATAACATTATATGTATCAGAGCCATATAGGCTAAAATAATGTATCAGAGCAAATAGAATTTTGTCAGATCAGAAAATAGACAAATATAGATCTAATTCTATTATCAGTGCTTCTGATTCTTGAAGCTTTCTTGCTTCTGATCTCTGAAGCTTGACAGCACTCGGCTTGCTTCAGTTTCCATGGTTTTGCTTCTGTGTTCTATTATCAGTGCTTCTGATTCTTGAAGCTTTCTTGCTTCTGATCTCTGAAGCTTGACAGCACTCGGCTTGCTTCAGTTTCCATGGTTTTGCTTCTGTGTTTGCTTTGAAGATTCTCTTCACTTCTTTATACCTGCAAAACACTTAAACCAAGTAGAACTTGCAGTTCTTGTTAGTGAATGTGTGGGAGCTTTACCCAGCAACTGATAGATTAATCAAATCATTTATCATTTATCTTCTCCCCCTTTTTGTCATAACATCAAAAAGAATATTTCAAAAGATTTAGATGCATAAAACGACAAATAGAATCACTGGAATGTAAAAGCAAATTTTTCATTGATAATCAAAAAGGATTACAAGAAGTTCCTATGTTTAACAAGCAGATGCAACAAGGAAAAGAAAACTACAAAGACCAAATCCTAAGACCCTAGCTAAGACAAAGTCTGTGCCAGCATGCCATGAAGGAGTGAAACGCCTCATTGACTGCTTCTCGGGCTTTCAGGCGAGGAGTCAGGGAGACTTGGTTCTGATGCAGATCTTCCACCATCTTTACCAGAGACAGCATTCCCAGCAGGTGAAGATGAAGAGATTTCTTCGGAATCGATTAAGGGAGAGGAAGGGTTAGATGAAGAGGAAGCTGAGTCTTGAAGGTCGAAAGATGAGGAAGAAGATGGAGATGATGGAGGGCTTTCACCAGGAGGATGAAACACACGTCTAGAATAGTTTCCAGACAACATTGCTTCGAATGGATTCACCTTGAGAGGATCATAGGTGATTTTGATCTTTTTGGGTTTGGAAGGTGATGTTTCAACAGCTTTTCTTTTGTTGTTTTGATCATTTTCATTATTTCCTGGGCTTGATGAAGAGTTCATGATGGGTTTGCAGAAAAAATGAACAGGTAGGGTTTGATATGGAAGAGAGAGAGAGAAAAACTTGATGAGGAATGCAAGGAGATAGAGAAAGATGAGAGGGAAAGAGAAGAGTTTGAAGAGTATTTAAAAGAAAATAAAATGAAACGAATGATGAATAGCATTTAATGTTACGTGACGTGAGGAGAGATAATAAAGACAAATGAGGTGACTGGCACAGTTACCTATGGTCGGCGTCCCTTCAACTGCACGCACGTTTATCCATGAATAGTAACGACAGGTTTACCATCCCGAGATAAAACGTAACAGCTGTTTTGCTTTAGAAGAGGTTCTGAATCAACTTAGACAATGAAACGTTAGTAATAACCGAATCATAATTTCTAAAAGATTTCAATCAGAACTTCTGATATAAAAAATAATCCATTTTCATTTCAGAAGATACTCATACATGAGAACTTCTCATCTTCTCATTCTGGGCATAAATCCATACTGATGTTCTTCAGAATGAACTTAAACCTATCTTCAGCCAGGGGTTTTGTAAAGATATCAGCCCATTGATGGTCTGTATCAACAAAGTTTAAAGATATAACACCTGTCATACCCCAAAATTTGCCCATACATTTTCTCCTATTTCAAATTCAAATCAAAACACAATGCTCCTAAACACATTCTCCTACACATGGCTCTGAAACTAGGGTTTGACTTATTTAAAGGAAACTCAGTGAATCAATAGCTCCAAGGCATCTCATATGGCTCAATATATCTCACACTATCTCTATGACAAGTATCAAAGCTCAATTTAAAGGAAATTGAATTCTCTACAATTTTGTCTCTCACATGCCAAGGCCAAAAATGCTTCATTTGAGAGATACGAGCTAATACGTTATAGGTCCCTCTAAAGGATCGCGAAAAAGTCATTTTTTCTCAAAGCTCATAACATGAACATGGTAGACTCAATCGAGATGAAACCAAAAAGGAGCTTTTAGAGGACTCTTTAACCTTTCCAAAAAGTCCTAGAACACCTTCATACGATCAAAATTGAGAGAGTTATGGATTGCTAAAGTCGGACAATTTTGAAAATGCACAACGATGAATTTTGATGCTTTGGGCTATTGGGCTTAGTCTTTGGATTCCAAACAAGTCCATGAGCTGAATAAAAACTTTTAAATCAATTATTTTATTTTTGTGACATTTATTTTTATTTATTGAAATTCTTATTCTTTTAAATAATAAATAAATTGAGTAAATATAAGATAATTAGATTTTATTCATAAGATTAGTTTTCCATTTATATCAAAGGGCCAAATCTCATATATTTGAGTAAAAAAGTCGTACAAGGCTTGATTGGAGAAATATGAGCAAGTTGAGACCAAGATAGGAAGATTTCAATCAAAGAAGATCCTTATTTCAATCAAAGGCTCAATCATCTAAATCAGTGGATTTTGATCAATATTTTCAACCTAATGCACACTCTATATATACCTAAAGTGATTCAGACGAAAAAAAGGATTGGTGGCTGCGTCAAGAACTAGAAGAAAGCTCCACAAAACCGAAAATTCAAGTGCCATGGCAGACAGATTTTGAGGCCGATTCAAGCTCTCCCACGCATCCAGGAAGATTCTTCGTTCTCCTCTGAAGCTGTTTGTATCATCACCATCGATTGCAACGTTCAGAATCGCAAGCAACGCCCCCGGTTTGCTTAAGTTTTTTTAGCATCGATTATGAGTTTTCACGCATTAGAAATTGAATTCGATTGCTGATTTGTGTTTAGATAGATGCTATTGATGTTTCTGGAGATTTAATTTGATTTTGATGCTTGTTGGAAAGAGTCACCATGGCTAGGGCTTAGAAGCTCCGAGAGAGGGGTTCTTATTCTAGGCCGAATTAGACCAAATTGTTGTTTCCTTCACGTTCGCGAGACCAAAACGAATGGATCCATGACCTCCCTTTTGTTTTTTGTTGCTTGCATAGCATTTTATGATCTTGCAGGGCTAAGGAAACGCATGAAAAGCGTTGCCAAAGAGTTCCATGTGTTGCAGAAAAATCACGAAGAGGAAGAAGATGCTGGTGGCGCGCGAGAGTTTGTTTTAAATTCTGGAGTTAATTTCGTTTTTTTATGATGTTATGCACTCATATCATTAACAGCGAATACAGCTTGTCCCAGTGGTGAAGCAACGTGTGGTAAAAGCGTTCGTATGCAAGGGCAGGGGTTCGATCCCTGCCTCTTGCGTTTTGTTCCTTTATTTTCTTAGATAATGTTGCTTGCAGATTCCAGTACATCACACCCAGCAAGGACCATGGTGAAACTCACGCAAGGACCATTAGATCTCACCCACTTCTGATCACACGCCCAATAACTGCAGGCACACCATAGACACTCATCAGTGTGCCACATATGGTCATTCAGCTAAGTTTAATTTTTCTCTCCTTTTAATAATTAATTATTTTGTATATGTTTGTTTTTTTAAATTTTTTTTCTAAACATTTTAATTTATATTTGATTCCTTTTATTTCTTTCTTTTCAAATATATATATATATATATATATATATAATCAAAATACTTTTATTATTAATATTGCTATTTGATTTCAATTAATTTAAAATATTTAATTAATTACAAATATTTTTATTAATTGATTAATCACATATTAGGCTAGGTTATTTAATCAGAACTGATTTAATTAATTAGGTAGAATACCAATAATTAATCAAATTAGTTGTTTATCCCGTTAATTTTTATTGCGTTCGTACCCTAAGTCAGGGTTCATGAGGAATTAGCCGTACACTAAAATCTTCTTCTTCTGTGCCTCTTCAGGGTTAGCAATATGATTAATCCCGACTACGCGCCTGATCCAAAATACGAAGTTAAGTACTTTGTTTAATTTAATTGGAATTCTATTTGGTTTATTTTTAGAATTAGGGTTTGTTTCGCCTTCATTCTTTCTTTTGCCTTGCCATTTTTCAGGGTTTACCTCTGAGGCAACCCCTATCAACCATATCAGATCAAATCAGAGCTAAGTACCTTTCATTTATTTACTTATTTTAATTTATTGTCACGACCTTCTTATTTTAGGGTTAGAAATGTTCGCCTTTGAACTAGCCATACACTCACCCTATTTTTGTCTGTTTGCATTTTCAGGGTTTGTCGACCGCCAAGGCTACAAGTTTGGTAACCCTAAACCTTATTTTCCTGTTTTATTATTACTTATGTCAAACCTGATTAAGGGATCCGCTGGTTACGATTTCCCGCCCCCGTATTTTGTTATATTTGCGTGGTTAGTAATTTAGGGAGTGCAAGATTGTAATTAACCTAGAATCACTAATTTACAAGATAATATATTGAATTAACCACGTGATTGTTGCACACACAAACCCTTTTGGGGTAACCTCTCTGTTGCCTTGTTGCCTGTTGCCTTTGTGTTTTTGCAGAATAAGCTATGTCCCTCGAATTTGAGGATACCTCAGCCATGCTGCCTCGATAATTAAAGGTCATACGACCCTAAATGATGCTGCCTTCGATACACAATATGACCTCGACCCTCGGGAGTTGCCTACGGAAAAAGGCTGAGGTATCTTCTGGTTGCCTAACGAAAAATGGCTTATTCTGATCCTTGCCTTAGATTACCTGCCCTTCTATGGCATGGGACAGTCTTATGGCAAAGGATGCTTCGACGACCCTTCAACCTTCAAACGAAAGGCTTCCTGCCCTCTTATGGCAAGGATAGACCCTTTCATTCTGAAAGGCTAAAAAGAGACCTATCATCTGAGTTTAAGGTAATTGCCCCTAATTGCCTTGCAATGCTCATCTTTAATATTCTTTCTCACAATTCTTCGAAAACTGGCTACGCTCATTTACGAGCTAAAGTCCACTTTTTTCTTCCATATACTTTTTTCTAAAAAACAAACGAGCAAGCAAAGCAATTAAGAGCCCATGGAAAACCATGGATGCAAAGGGTGCCTTACACCTTCCCTTTGCATAAATTACCCCCCGAACTCAGATTTTCTTTAAAAGGTTTTTTTTTCTGTTTCTTTTTGCCTTTCTGAATTTGTTTGGATAAAATAAAAGACGGTGGCGACTCATGCTTAACCGTGACATTTCGATCGATAAAAAAGTCAGTTCACCGTATTACAGAACTGGCGACTCTGCTGGGGATGAATTTCGATTAAGAGGGGTTACCTTAAAAGTTTAGGATTCACCTTAAATGTTTTCTATTGTTTGCTTTGTTTGTTTTATTTTTCAGGGGCGTTTTGGGAAAATTGAAGGACGAATCCTATTCCCGGATTCAAGAACACTTAAGCTTAGGAGCGGCATAGTCATGAAGATCCCCCTTGTGCATGCTTGGGGTTGGTCAAAATGAAGTTCGCACTTGAGTTAGGCCTCCACTGGTTATTGTGTACCTCTTTTGCATGAGAGAGGTTTACGCATGTATCTTTGGGTGCGTCGGAGCTCAGGGACCTTTAGTCACCTTTAACCCATCTTGGCCTTTAGGAACGTAGTGGGAGGACTACTCTTGATGCATGTTAAGGGCATAGTCGCTACCCGATACTACAACTCAGATAGGTTTCTTCCTAAAGTATCATTGCGTGGTATGCATGTACCATGTTCGAGGGTGCTTTAGAGGGGGCTGACAATTTTGAGTCACTTGGTAGAACCCGATGCTGAAATCTCCTTATCCATAGAAATGCCTTTGGGAAAGACACCTAATCAAACTCCATGCAAGCCTTAAGCCAAAAAATGTGTGACTTGTGTGACTTACTTGTGTATGCTACTAACCCTTCTATTTCTTTGCAGGACTTGTTTGTGGGACATTTCGTCCTTATTACCTTATGCCTTACTTAATGCATCACATGTGCATGACATCATGACATCATAAGCATAACATGATTTAACTAACCCTTTCAAGGATCTTAGGAATTTAGGGCGCACGATTTCAGGTGCCGTTATCAAGGACTGAATTCCTATCTAGGGGCAAGAGGATTTATTTTCCTCTGGCCACATACCTTCCAATTCAGAGACTCGATACCTATCAAGGGGCAAGAGGATTTATTTTCCTCTAGCCATGTACCTTAAAATTCAGAAGCATCCCGAATCAGAGGCGATGACCCACTGGATATGGTGAGCTTGATTCCCATAGAAGAACACCAAAAATCAGAGTTCTTCAAACAAAGAAGCGACCAAATCATTTTAAAACGTTGCTAACTAAATTTCCAGAGGTCCTTGAAAATAATTGCATCTGCATTCATAACATTGCATCACATGTTTCCACCACAGGTTTCTCACCTCCTTGCTGTTTATTTCAGCATCATGAATCTCGAGCAATCAGTCAAAGACCTTCAAGCTCAGAACGCCCAATTTCAAGATCTGATCCTGAACTTGTCCAAGGGGCAAGAAGAATTAAAGGCACTCACATTCTTGGGATACAATTACAATGCGAGATGCGCTTATTATTCGAACAATCCTGGTTATGGTGTAAAGGATGGTAGACCGTTGAAGCGTGCCATTAAAGATTTAATCATGACACTCAAATCAGAAAAGACCACAACAATGAAGTCACGACAACTGAGTCACGGTAATGGAATCACGACAACTGAGTCACAACAATCAATACACTCATATGATCCAGACGCTCAGGGCAATCGAGCCAACAAATTCTAACACCTACTATAAACCCAATGCGAGGTGCGCGTACCATTCCAACAGTCTTGGACATGACACTGACAACTGCTGGACATTGAAGAATAAGATCCAAGACATGATCGATGCCGGGGAAATCAAGTTCGATCCTCCTGTAACTCCTAACGTGATCACTGCTCCCATGCCTAATCACAACAAGAGTGCTAATATTGTGGATGGCTAGAAGGATGGACTTTAAGATCATTAGTTTTACTTTCAGTTGCAATTTCTTTTTTTTGTTTGTTTAAACATTCGACTTATGATAGACATTATCTGTTTTAATAATCATCATCAGTGCATTGCATATGTTTGTCTTGAGTAATTTATTTCGCTATCACTCATTTTAAATTATGTCTTTACTTTGCATATGTTTTGTGATATTCAACTCCTGCTAAAGTTGTATACCTTTTGAGGGAGGATGATGAAAACGACACCGCAACCTCATACAATATGCTTTTGAACGGACTATGCTGACGATGTACAGGCATTGTTTTAATTCCTAAACAGTGGAGATATAAGGATGTTAATCCCTTGTCAACCCCTTTTGAGCCTAAGAAGTAGAAGTTTCTTTCTTGTGCTAATTAAAACCCTTGATCATAACCTGGGGCAGGGTAGTTCTCAGTTAATCTGGTTGTGCATTCTGTTTTAAGAGAATCATTCAGTACACCTTTCAATAAAGGTTTCAGTCACAAGCGTTCACCCGCACACATAAAAGAACTATTGGAGATGTCAATCAAAAGACAATGACGGTTCATCAATCATCAAACAAGGCAGTCAATATCTTTCAAAAAAAATGGAAAAAACATATATACAAAGAAAAGCCTGCTAAGTCAAAAATCAAAAAGATGGCTTAGGCAAAAATCAAGGCATCCCGCTGACTGTAAGCTCAAAAGAGACAGTTCAGGCAAAAGTTAGGGATATCAAAAAGATGAAAGAAGAGAAGTCAATAAATTCCTGAACAACACAATGATGTGACTACCAAAAGGAAGAAGTGACTGCCATCTCAAAAGTTCTCTCTGCTTGTGAACCGTCATCATTATCAAAGGTGCAAATCCAAAAGTCTCTTGGAACCTGAATGCATAAGTCGAATCAACTGAGCTTAGGGTTGAAGATCATCACGAAGAGGGGTGGGTACAATCAAATTTTGAGCCTTTATCCTTTATTTCTTAAACCGTGAACCAAGCCATGTTACAACCCTTAAAAGTCCTAACTGAAGCATGGTTAGTTCGAAAGCATACTGTCACCAAAAAGGTATCCTGACTCCTTAAGGTTTACCAAAAATGCTGAGTTGACACTTCGTTTTTTACCAACATCACGTTTTTATAAACATCGTGCTTTTACATATCCAATTTTAAATGTTTTTCAACAAACTCAAGACAAACGTATGCATTGCATCTCATGAATTCATTATTAAACAAATTCTGCTACATAATTTCAAACGTTAGCAACTGCAAGAACTTGCACAGGGTACAACTAATGACTGAAAGTTAGTCCGACAGACGAGGCTACTCCGAGAAGCAGTGTCTCCTACGTATACAAGGGGCATGACATGCTTTGTCCAATCAATCGGGGGTAATTAAGTCAAGATTCGAAGAATCTCTTAAAAACCAAAAAAGTCAAAGGCATTTCCCAATCAATCTGGGGCAATCAAGTCAAGATCCCGAGAATCTCTCATGGATGCTCGAACAATCAGGGGCATGCATCCAAGAATATCTAAAGCTACTCCCCAATCAACGTGGGGACATTATCTTGAGCCTATGATTACTAGGGACATATCGCCCATGGTGTACATCTCGTAAAGTCCTCGCGAGGCGAATCTTTCCAAAGTCCCTACTAACTGGGGCAAATCTATGCAAGTCCAGTTTGACAGCTTGATCAATACTCAGTAGGGTGTCCTAAATCGAATGGTAGTTACTACAATACTGGGGGCAATTTTCAAGACACCCATGTCTCCCCACAGAGCCGGGTTCACAAGATCATATCCCCACAGAGTAATCCTCAAAGAAGATATCTTTGAACATACTCGTCCCGACAAAGACATGGCTCCCCACTAGAACTTACATCTTCAACACCACCGGTTCTCCGACACGTTGCTCTTCTCCAACATGGCTTACTAATATCTTTATCCCCAATCAGGGTCCATCAAGTTGCTAATCATCCCCAAGCAAGAATCATAATTCCCAGCTGAGCATCTTCAAACAAGATTAGACATTAAAATCACAAAGACATAGAGATTCATTTTCTCAATCAAGACAACATAAATCATGTTCACATATCATATGTCATAAACACATTCATACATTGCATACCTTACCTCATAATGAACTCATCCATAACATACAAAGTTTCTCGTTTATTTTGAGGGATTCATTACATAATACATGCATCATGACATTGCATAAAGACTAACTATACCTATTGCAGGATACAGGTACAGACAAAGGAACGAAATCTCCAATTTTCCAAGATCTAATTCAGCTACTACGAATGGTACTGACACGGTCAACGCTCGAAGATCTAATTCATTTACCACGAATGGTAATGACACGGTCATTTTCAAAGATCTAATTCGGTTACTACGAACGGTACTGACACGGTCAACTCTCAGAGATCTAATTCTATCATCACGAACGGTGTAGACACGATCACTGACCTTTCCAGTCTAATTCAGCTACTACGAACGGTACTGACACGACAAAAGATCTAATTCGGTTACTACGAACGGTACTGACACGGTCAACTCTCAAAGATCTAATTCTATCATCACGAACGGTGTAGACACGATCACTGACCTTTCCAGTCTAATTCAGTTACTACGAACGGTGCTGACACGACAAGAGATCTAATTCCATTATCACGAACGATGTGGACACGATCAACTATTTCCTAAGTCTAATTCAGTTATTACGAATGGTACTGACACGACAAAAAGATCTAATTCAGTTACTACGAACGGTGCTGACACGATCGACCTTCAAAGATCTAATTCTATCATCACGAACGGTTTAGACACGATCATCTTCCAAAGTCTAATTCAGTTACTACGAACAGTGCTGACACGACCAACTCTCCAAAAATCTAATTCATCTACTACACGATCAACATTCAAACAACTACTTCTCAAACACTTCAGTCTCGACATCTGGATGGCATCTTTAAGCCCATCTCCAACAAATACTCCTCAATACAAAAAATTTCAGCCTAACGCACGGCATTCCAGACATCTACGGATGCAATTTGGATTAGTCTAACGCACGACTCATCCATCAACCTGACGCACGGTTTTCCAGACATCTGAGGATGCAATTGAGAATAGTCTAACGCACGATTATTCTTCGACCTAACGCATGGTTTTCCAGACATCTGAGGATGCAATTGAGAATAGTCTAACGTACGATTTATTCTTCGACCTAACGCACGGTTTTCCAGACATCTGAGGATGCAAGCTAGACCCAGTCCAACGTACGACTCAACCTAAGTCTAAGGCTCAGAAACAGTCTAACGTACGACACATTCTGACTCTCTAGTATATCAAGTCGGATGGCATCTTCAAACCCATCTCCATCATAGATCTTCTCCAAACATCTGGATGGCATCTTCAAGCCCATCTCCGACAAAAGTCCCTACTTCAGCTAGGGCAAATTTCTTGGTATTCTAGTGTTCAATCATCTTCCACCTTCAGATACCGACTGGCCTACAAACCATTCTACATCTTCAGGTTTAAGATAATTGAACAGGGGCAGCTGTCATACCCCAAAATTTGCCCATACATTTTCTCCTATTTCAAATTCAAATCAAAACACAATGCTCCTAAACACATTCTCCTACACATGGCTCTGAAACTAGGGTTTGACTTATTTAAAGGAAACTCAGTGAATCAATAGCTCCAAGGCATCTCATATGGCTCAATATATCTCACACTATCTCTATGACAAGTATCAAAGCTCAATTTAAAGGAAATTGAATTCTCTACAATTTTGTCTCTCACATGCCAAGGCCAAAAATGCTTCATTTGAGAGATACGAGCTAATACGTTATAGGTCCCTCTAAAGGATCGCGAAAAAGTCATTTTTTCTCAAAGCTCATAACATGAACATGGTAGACTCAATCGAGATGAAACCAAAAAGGAGCTTTTAGAGGACTCTTTAACCTTTCCAAAAAGTCCTAGAACACCTTCATACGATCAAAATTGAGAGAGTTATGGATTGCTAAAGTCGGACAATTTTGAAAATGCACAACGATGAATTTTGATGCTTTGGGCTATTGGGCTTAGTCTTTGGATTCCAAACAAGTCCATGAGCTGAATAAAAACTTTTAAATCAATTATTTTATTTTTGTGACATTTATTTTTATTTATTGAAATTCTTATTCTTTTAAATAATAAATAAATTGAGTAAATATAAGATAATTAGATTTTATTCATAAGATTAGTTTTCCATTTATATCAAAGGGCCAAATCTCATATATTTGAGTAAAAAAGTCGTACAAGGCTTGATTGGAGAAATATGAGCAAGTTGAGACCAAGATAGGAAGATTTCAATCAAAGAAGATCCTTATTTCAATCAAAGGCTCAATCATCTAAATCAGTGGATTTTGATCAATATTTTCAACCTAATGCACACTCTATATATACCTAAAGTGATTCAGACGAAAAAAAGGATTGGTGGCTGCGTCAAGAACTAGAAGAAAGCTCCACAAAACCGAAAATTCAAGTGCCATGGCAGACAGATTTTGAGGCCGATTCAAGCTCTCCCACGCATCCAGGAAGATTCTTCGTTCTCCTCTGAAGCTGTTTGTATCATCACCATCGATTGCAACGTTCAGAATCGCAAGCAACGCCCCCGGTTTGCTTAAGTTTTTTTAGCATCGATTATGAGTTTTCACGCATTAGAAATTGAATTCGATTGCTGATTTGTGTTTAGATAGATGCTATTGATGTTTCTGGAGATTTAATTTGATTTTGATGCTTGTTGGAAAGAGTCACCATGGCTAGGGCTTAGAAGCTCCGAGAGAGGGGTTCTTATTCTAGGCCGAATTAGACCAAATTGTTGTTTCCTTCACGTTCGCGAGACCAAAACGAATGGATCCATGACCTCCCTTTTGTTTTTTGTTGCTTGCATAGCATTTTATGATCTTGCAGGGCTAAGGAAACGCATGAAAAGCGTTGCCAAAGAGTTCCATGTGTTGCAGAAAAATCACGAAGAGGAAGAAGATGCTGGTGGCGCGCGAGAGTTTGTTTTAAATTCTGGAGTTAATTTCGTTTTTTTATGATGTTATGCACTCATATCATTAACAGCGAATACAGCTTGTCCCAGTGGTGAAGCAACGTGTGGTAAAAGCGTTCGTATGCAAGGGCAGGGGTTCGATCCCTGCCTCTTGCGTTTTGTTCCTTTATTTTCTTAGATAATGTTGCTTGCAGATTCCAGTACATCACACCCAGCAAGGACCATGGTGAAACTCACGCAAGGACCATTAGATCTCACCCACTTCTGATCACACGCCCAATAACTGCAGGCACACCATAGACACTCATCAGTGTGCCACATATGGTCATTCAGCTAAGTTTAATTTTTCTCTCCTTTTAATAATTAATTATTTTGTATATGTTTGTTTTTTTAAATTTTTTTTCTAAACATTTTAATTTATATTTGATTCCTTTTATTTCTTTCTTTTCAAATATATATATATATATATATAATCAAAATACTTTTATTATTAATATTGCTATTTGATTTCAATTAATTTAAAATATTTAATTAATTACAAATATTTTTATTAATTGATTAATCACATATTAGGCTAGGTTATTTAATCAGAACTGATTTAATTAATTAGGTAGAATACCAATAATTAATCAAATTAGTTGTTTATCCCGTTAATTTTTATTGCGTTCGTACCCTAAGTCAGGGTTCATGAGGAATTAGCCGTACACTAAAATCTTCTTCTTCTGTGCCTCTTCAGGGTTAGCAATATGATTAATCCCGACTACGCGCCTGATCCAAAATACGAAGTTAAGTACTTTGTTTAATTTAATTGGAATTCTATTTGGTTTATTTTTAGAATTAGGGTTTGTTTCGCCTTCATTCTTTCTTTTGCCTTGCCATTTTTCAGGGTTTACCTCTGAGGCAACCCCTATCAACCATATCAGATCAAATCAGAGCTAAGTACCTTTCATTTATTTACTTATTTTAATTTATTGTCACGACCTTCTTATTTTAGGGTTAGAAATGTTCGCCTTTGAACTAGCCATACACTCACCCTATTTTTGTCTGTTTGCATTTTCAGGGTTTGTCGACCGCCAAGGCTACAAGTTTGGTAACCCTAAACCTTATTTTCCTGTTTTATTATTACTTATGTCAAACCTGATTAAGGGATCCGCTGGTTACGATTTCCCGCCCCCGTATTTTGTTATATTTGCGTGGTTAGTAATTTAGGGAGTGCAAGATTGTAATTAACCTAGAATCACTAATTTACAAGATAATATATTGAATTAACCACGTGATTGTTGCACACACGAACCCTTTTGGGGTAACCTCTCTGTTGCCTTGTTGCCTGTTGCCTTTGTGTTTTTGCAGAATAAGCTATGTCCCTCGAATTTGAGGATACCTCAGCCATGCTGCCTCGATAATTAAAGGTCATACGACCCTAAATGATGCTGCCTTCGATACACAATATGACCTCGACCCTCGGGAGTTGCCTACGGAAAAAGGCTGAGGTATCTTCTGGTTGCCTAACGAAAAATGGCTTATTCTGATCCTTGCCTTAGATTACCTGCCCTTCTATGGCATGGGACAGTCTTATGGCAAAGGATGCTTCGACGACCCTTCAACCTTCAAACGAAAGGCTTCCTGCCCTCTTATGGCAAGGATAGACCCTTTCATTCTGAAAGGCTAAAAAGAGACCTATCATCTGAGTTTAAGGTAATTGCCCCTAATTGCCTTGCAATGCTCATCTTTAATATTCTTTCTCACAATTCTTCGAAAACTGGCTACGCTCATTTACGAGCTAAAGTCCACTTTTTTCTTCCATATACTTTTTTCTAAAAAACAAACGAGCAAGCAAAGCAATTAAGAGCCCATGGAAAACCATGGATGCAAAGGGTGCCTTACACCTTCCCTTTGCATAAATTACCCCCCGAACTCAGATTTTCTTTAAAAGGTTTTTTTTTCTGTTTCTTTTTGCCTTTCTGAATTTGTTTGGATAAAATAAAAGACGGTGGCGACTCATGCTTAACCGTGACATTTCGATCGATAAAAAAGTCAGTTCACCGTATTACAACACCCTTCTGAACATAGTCCCTTATGAAATGATGTTTAATCTCAATATGTTTAGCTTTTGAATGAAGAATAAGATTCTTAGATAAACATATAGCAGAAGTATTATCACAGAATATAGGAATGTTACTCTCAAATATCTGATAATCTTCTAACTGACTCTTCATCCAGAGCATCTGTGTACTACAACCAGCAGCAGCGACATATTCTGCTTCTGTTGTTGATAGAGCAATAGTTGCTTGCTTCTTGCTATACCAAGAGATCAAATGACTTCCAAGAAATTGGCAACTTCCTGAAGTACTTTTTCTTTCAATTCTGTCTCCAGCATAGTCAGCATCGCAGAATCCTACTAAGTTGTATTCTTTAGATTTTCTGTAGACTAAGCCAACATTAGTAGTACCTTTCAGATACCTTAGAATTCTCTTAACAGCAGTTAAATGAGATTCTCTAGGATCTGATTGGAATCTAGCACACAAACAAACACTGAACAGAATGTCAGGTCTAGAAGCAGTCAGATATAGAAGAGATCCAATCATACCTCTGTATAACTTCTGATCTACCTTCTTACTTACCTCATCCTTACCTAGGATGCATGTTGGATGCATAGGAGTTTTGGCTTCTTTGCAGTCTAGAAGATTAAACTTCTTCAGAAGTTCCTTCACATACTTGGTTTGATGAACATACGTTCCTTCTGATGTTTGATTTATTTGTATTCCAAGGAAATACTTGAGTTCTCCCATCATGCTCATTTCAAACTCAGCCTGCATAGATTCAGGAAACTCCTTTCCAAGTGTAGCATTAGATGTTCCAAAAATAATATCATCTACATATATTTGACAAATTAAAATATCCCTTTTAAAGGTTTTACAAAAGAGAGTAGTGTCCACTTTTCCTCTAGTGAAACCATTATCCAGAAGGAAAGAACTTAAGCGTTCATACCAAGCTCTGGGAGCCTGTTTCAATCCATACAATGATTTCTTAAGATTAAAAACATGATTAGGAGACATAGAGTCTTCAAAACCAGGAGGTTGATGGACATAAACTTCTTCATCTATATAACCATTTAAGAAGGCACTCTTGACATCCATCTGATAAAGAGTGATGTTATGTTGAGTGGCAAATGAAATTAATAGACGAATAGATTCTAACCTGGCCACTGGTGTAAAGGTTTCTGTATAATCAATCCCTTCTTGCTGACTATAACCCTGAGCCACCAGTCTGGCTTTGTTCCTTACCACTTCACCTTTCTCACTGAGCTTGTTTCTGAAGACCCATTTTGTACCAATTATATTGAATCCATCTGGTCTAGGAACAAGATCCCAAACATCATTCCTTGTAAACTGATTCAGTTCTTCTTGCATAGCAATTATCCAGTCTGGATCTTCTAGAGCATGATCAACAGAAGTTGGCTCGATCAAAGATACAAGACCTAATTGACAGTCTGCATTGTTCTTAAGGAATGCTCTTGTTCTGATTGGATCATCCTTCTTTCCAAGAATGACATCTTCTGAATGACCAGAGATAAGTCTGGATGATCTTCTGACAGATGGTTCTTCAGAAATACTTAGATCCTCCAGAGAAGCTGATACTTGATCTTCAGATTCTTTGCTTCTGAGAAGCTCTGCTTCTGATGCGTTGCTTCTTGGCTCAACAACTTCTGATATATCAATATCACAATCTGCAAAATTGTCAAACAAGATGATCTTTAGTGTTCAGAATAAAGCATACACATCCAAAAGGATGGAAATATGAAATGTTGGGCTTTCTATTCTTCCACAATTCATAGGGAGTCTTATTTAGAATAGGTCTGATAGAGATTCTATTCTGAATATAGCATGCAGTGTTTATTGCTTCTGCCCAGAAATGCTTAGCCATATTGGTTTCATTGATCATGGTTCTGGCCATTTCTTGCAGAGTCCTATTCTTTCGTTCTACAACCCCATTTTGCTGTGGAGTTCTAGGACAAGAGAAATCATGGGCAATACCATTTTCTTTGAAGAACTCTTCAAAGGATCTGTTCTCAAATTCACCACCATGATCACTTCTGACCTTTATGATTTTACACTCCTTTTCAGATTGAATCTGAATGCAGAAATCAAAGAACACTGAATAAGTCTCATCCTTGTGTTTCAAGAATTTTACCCATGTCCAGCGGCTATAATCATCTACGATGACTAATCCATATTTCTTCCCTCTGACAGATGCTGTTTTGACTGGGCCAAACAGATCAATGTGCAAGAGTTCTAATGGCCTTGAGGTAGAAACAACATTCTTGGACTTGAATGCAGGTTTGGAGAACTTGCCCTTCTGACATGCTTCACAAAGAGCATCTGATTTGAATTTCAGATTAGGGAGTCCTCTGACCAGATTCAGTTTGTTAATCTGAGAAATCTTTCTCAAACTAGCATGACCTAATCTTCTGTGCCAGACCCACTGCTCTTCAGAAACAGACATAAGACAAGTCACCTTCTGACTCATAAGATCTTGCAGATCTGTCTTATAAATGTTGTTCTTCCTCTTGCCTGTAAATAGGATTGAGCCATCCTTCTGATTTACAGCCTTGCAAGACTCTTGATTAAAGATTATATCATAACCATTGTCACTCAATTGACTGATAGATAAGAGGTTATGTGTTAATCCTTCTACAAGAAGTACATTAGCAATGGAAGGAGAGTTATCAGACTTTATAGTTCCAGAGCCAATTATCTTGCCCTTCTGATCTCCTCCAAACTTGACTTCTCCTCCAGACTTAAGCACCAGGTCTTGGAACATAGACCTTCTTCCTGTCATGTGTCGCGAGCATCCAGAGTCCAGGTACCATGACATGTTGTGCTTTGTCCTTTTTGCAGTCAAGGATATCTGCAATAGGAATAATCTTATCCTTAGGTACCCACATTTTCTTGGGTCCTTTCTTGTTCGATTTTCTCAAGTTCTGATTGAACTTGGGTTTAACATTGTAAGCAATAGGAGGAACAGCATGATAATTCTTAATGTGAGTTTCATGATATTTCCTAGGTTGTGTCACATGCTTTTTGGTGTGTGTTATGTGAAAGCTTTGAGCATGTGAAGTGTGCCTAATATCATGGGAGTGGCCATACTTGAACTGATCATACAATGGCTTGTATGTGATTTTCATTTCATCAACAGGTTCAAGTTTGTATGGGGTTTCACCCTCAAAACCAATGCCTACTCTTTTGTTTCCAGACACAGCATATATCATAGAAGCTAGCTGACTTCTGCCAATACTTCTAGATAAGAACTTCCTGAAACTTAAATCATATTCTTTCAGAATATGGTTTAGACTGGGAATGGATTTTTCTGAATCAGAAGGAGATCCAACATTATTGGATAATTTTAAAAGTTTTTCTTTTAATTCAGAATTTTCCAACTCAAGCTTCTTTGTTTCAAATTCAAATAGCTTTTTCAGCTTTTTGTATTTGAGACTAATCTGAGACTTGAGTTCCAGAAGTTCAGTTAGACCAGAAACTAACTCATCTCTAGTAAGTTCAGAAAATACCTCTTCAGAATCTGATTCTGATGTAGATTCTGATTCGTCATCTTCTGTCGCCATCAGCGCACAGTTAGCCTGCTCATCTTCAGAGTCTGAATCATCTTCTGACTCATCCCAGGTTGCCATAAGACTTTTCTTCTTATGAAACTTCTTCTTGGGATTTTCCTTCTGAAGATTTGGACATTCATTCTTGTAGTGTCCAGGCTCATTGCATTCATAGCACATGACTTTCTTCTTGTCAAATCTTCTGTCATCATAAGATTCTCCACGTTCAAATTTCTTTGAACTTCTGAAGCCTCTGAACTTCCTTTGCTTGGTCTTCCAGAGTTGATTTAGCCTTCTGGAGATTAAGGACAATTCATCTTCTTCTTCAGATTCTGATTCTTCAGGATCTTCTTCTCTAGCCTGAAAAGCGTTAGTGCATTTCTTGATATTAGATTTTAATGCAATAGACTTACCTTTCTTTTGAGGCTCATTTGCGTCCAGCTCTATTTCATGACTTCTCAAGGCACTGATAAGCTCTTCCAGAGAAACTTCATTCAGATTCTTTGCAATCTTGAATGCAGTCACCATAGGACCCCATCTTCTGGGTAAGCTTCTGATGATCTTCTTTACATGATCAGCCTTGGTGTATCCCTTGTCAAGAACTCTCAATCCAGCAGTAAGAGTTTGAAATCTTGAAAACATCTTTTCAATGTCTTCATCATCCTCCATCTTGAAGGCTTCATACTTCTGGATTAAAGCTAGAGCTTTAGTCTCCTTGACTTGAGCATTTCCTTCATGAGTCATTTTCAAGGACTCATATATGTCATAAGCCGTTTCCCTGTTAGATATCTTCTCATATTCAGCATGAGAGATAGCATTCAGCAAAACAGTTCTGCATTTATGATGATTCCTGAAAAGCTTTTTCTGATCATCATCCATTTCTTGCCTTGTCAGCTTTACGCCTCTGGCATTTACTGGATGTTTGTAACCATCCATCAGAAGATCCCATAGATCACCATCTAGACCCAGAAAGTAACTTTCCAGTTTATCTTTCCAGTATTCAAAGTTTTCACCATCAAATACCGGCGGTCTAGTATAACCATTGTTACCGTTGTATTGCTCAGCAGAGCCAGATGTAGATGCAGGTGTAGGTGTAGACTTTTCACTTTCATCAACCATCTTTTACTGAAGCGTTTTTCTCTTCCTGAATCTTTTCTAAACACGGTTAAGTGCTTGCACCTTAGAACCGGCGCTCTGATGCCAATTGAAGGATAGAAAAACACTTAGAAAGGGGGGGTTTGAATAAGTGTAGCTTTAAAAACTTGACAGATAAAAATAAATTGCACAGTTATTTTTATCCTGGTTCGTTGTTAACTAAACTACTCCAGTCCACCCCCGCAGAGATGATTTACCTCAACTGAGGATTTAATCCACTAATCGCACGGATTACAATGGTTTTCCACTTAGTCAGCAACTAAGTCTTCCAGAGTCTTCTGATCACACACTGATCACTCCAGGAACAACTGCTTAGATACCCTCTAAGACTTTTCTAGAGTCTACTGATCAACACGATCACTCTAGTTACAATCTGCTTAGTTCACTCCTAAGACTTCCTAGAGTATTCTGATCCACACGATCACTCTAGTTCCTTACAACTTAATGTAATCAATTCTAAGAGTTTACAAATGCTTCTTACAAGCGATAATCACAACTGTGATATTTCTCTTAATCGTTTAAGCTTAATCTCACTAATATATTACAACAGCAATGTAGTGAGCTTTGATGAAGATGAAGATTCTGAGCTTTGGATTTGAACAGAGTTTCAGCAAGTTAATTTGAATTATATTGTTCAGGATCGTTAACATTGCTTCTCATCAGAACTTCATATTTATAGGCGTTGGAGAAGATGACCGTTGAATGCATTTAATGCTTTGCGTGTTCCGTACAGCATCGCATTTAATGTTATACGCTTTTGTCAACTACCTCGAGCCTTGTTCACGCTGTGTCTACTGACGTAGCCTTTAGTAGCTTTTAACGTTCCTTTTGTCAGTCAGCGTAGCTTGCCACTTGTACTTTCTTCTGATCTGATGTTTGTGAATACAACGTTTGAATATCATCAGAGTCAAACAGCTTGGTGCATAGCATCTTCTGATCTTCTGACCTTGAAGTGCTTCTGAGCGTGATACCATCTTCTGAGCTTCAGTGCTTCTGATCTCATGTTCTTCTGATGCTTCCATAGACCCATGTTCTGATTCTGCTTCGACCATCTTCTGATGTCTTGCCAGACCATGTTCTGATGTTGCATGCTGAACCCTTTGAGACAAAGCTTCTGAGCGCTGAATTATGCGTACTCTTTATATATTTCCTGAAAGGGAAATTGCATTGGATTAGAGTACCATATTATCTTAAGCAAAATTCATATTATTGTTATCATCAAAACTAAGATAATTGATCAGAACAAATCTTGTTCTAACAAAGCTTTCCTGACATTCTGTCAAGAAGAATTGCTGTTGAAGGATTCATCTCCTTGTTTCATAAAGAACTTGATCAAGTTGTCAAGCTTTACCTGGAAGATTGTGTTAGGAAGCAATCAGATGTTGATCCTGCTTGGATCCGTGGCAGAGTACTCCCGTCCAAAGCTGATATTCTGAAGAAGGATAAGAAGGAACGACAGGCAAGGCTAAAAAGAAAGGCCCAAGAAGATGAGGCTGAGAGAGCCAAGAAGTTGAGGGTCACCTATGATCCTGACAAGGTAGGCTCTTCTGAACGCAGGAATAAAAGGATCAGAGACTCCTTTCGCAAAACCAGATCTTCACATGCTTCTTCTGAACACTCCTCCAGGCATGTTTTTACTCCACCTCCTTCTGTTCCTAAACCTTCTCCCCAATCACCTCCTTCTGCACCTAAAGTAAACTTCACTTTGCCAAATCCTTCTCCATCATCCTCTTCCTCTCCCATTCTAAAGCCCACACCTCTAAGTATTCTTCCCCCAACTCCTTCTGATAAACCTTTCTCACCTATTCCTTTTACAAATACCCCATCCTTATCAATCGCTCTCTCAGATATCCCTTCTTCCTCATCCACCGTACCTCCATCTTCTATAGACCATCCAGTACCTACCAGAGAATCCCAACCCTACTGTCTTCTCTACCCTGACTACAAATTCACCTTCAATCCGCCTGAACCTGAACCATATACCTGCTTGGAACTGTTCAGACATGAGGTAATTAGCAGTCTAGATCTTCTGAAGGATGTTTTTCTAAATGGTCTGGATGACGTTTCTACAAGAAATCTTTGGAAAAGATTTCGCAAGGATTTTCAAGTAGAAGCAATGGGAGTACAGAAGAGATTAGTGGCTGCTGCCCCTGGTTCCCCTGGATATCTTCTGAAGGATAATAATGGTATATACTACCATCCTCTCAGAAACTGTGTTGCTGCTGAGGAGAAGCCCTTTGTGGACGAATTGGAAGTAGCAAGATTGGCTGCTGCATTAGAAGCTAATCCATGCAGGGATATTGTTATATGGATTCCTGATTATCCTGTTCTTCTTGTAGATTTCAAGACCCTCTTTGACTTTCTGAGGGAAAACCCTTCTGAGAAAGACCCAAGCTTGGTCATTCTAGAAGTTGTTGACCCACCAGAAGTTGAAGGTCCTTCTGCTCCCAGGAATCTAGCTGCCATTCTTCAGGCACTTGAGGATGGAGACTCTGAGATTCCGGCTGCAGAATATGGAGATGCTTCTATGCAAGAAGCAGATGTAGAAGATCATGTTGCTGAAACAGTTCCTGTTGAGGAAATCCCTGCAAATGATCTATCAATGGAAGCTGCAGATCACAATGTTATCCCTGTGGATAGAAGCTGTGAAGCTTCTTCTGATGAATTTTCCCGTTTTGCATGGAAGCTGGAAATTATTCAGAAGAACCAGGATGAGCAAAGCTCAGTCAATGCTGAGTTTAGAGCTTTCATGGAAAGGCAAGAAGGACACAACAATTTGGTTCAAGAGATGCTGGCTAAGATCATGTCAAGGCTAGGGTCGTCCTAGATTGAGTCTATGTTGTTTTTTGCTTTTTTGCTTTTGCTGCATCTGTTTTTGTGCATCTTGTCTTCCTTCTCTCCTTGTACTTCGGTACTTCTGGATTGTTGAGCTTAAATGAAAATTATCCTTTTCTTCCATGTGTTTCTTTTTAGTTTTTTCATCTGAATCTTTTATGTTTTTGATGTTATGACAAAAAGGGGGAGAAATATATGATAAATGATTTGATTTAATCAGTTACATTACTAACAGAACTTGCGAAGTTCTATGTTTTAAGTTGTGTTGTTGCAGGAACTAAAGATCAACATAAGAAGCAACAAAATGAATCAAGCTCTTGGATTCCTGAAGCAAGCTGAGTGCTAGGAAGCTTCAGAATCAGAAGCAAGAAGGAAGAATGATCAGAAATTCTGATAATAGAATATGATCCAAATCATTGTCTATTTGCTCTGATACATTGTCTATTATATTCTATATGGCTTATATGGCTCTGATACATATTTTGTGTTCTGACACACATATTATGTTCTAACTCATTCATGCTGACTTTTGTCGTTTAGTTTTGTTCTGTAACATTTCAGGATGTAGAGATGCTCTGATGATGCTCTGGTACATTCAACAATGTTCTGATACAATCTAGCATGAAGTAATGTAAGAAGAAATTCAAAGCTCTGAAGCTATCCGAGGGAAGCAGAGATCAGAAGTTGTGAATGTTCTAAAGATCCAGAAAACTCAAGTTCTGAAGCTGTCCTAAATGGAAGCAGGAATCAGAAGCTGTGAATGTTCTGAAGATCAAAGAAATTCAAGTTCTGAAGCTGTCCTAAATAGAAGCAGGAATCAAAAGCTATGAATGTTCTGAAGATCAAAGAAATTCAAGTTCTGAAGCTGTCCTAAATGGAAGCAGGAATCAGAAGCTGTGAGTGTTCTAGGGATCTAAAGAAATTCAAGTTCTGAAGTTGTCCAATGGAAGCAGAAGTCAGAAGCTATGAATTATCAGAAGCAGAAGCTTATGTGATCGTCTCTACCGAAATAATCAGGGAAGTCTTTTATTATTAAAGTTCTTCGAGTATTTATTTCAGGGGGAGATTACTCATCTCAGGGGGAGATTGTTAATCTCAGGGGGAGACATATTCACATGCTTATGCTATAGCTGTGTAATTTGTCTTTAGCCGGATGCTCTTTCTGATCGCAAATTCATATCATTTATATATGCTTTTGTCATCATCAAAAAGGGGGAGATTGTTAGAACAAGATTTGTTCTGATCAATATTCTTAGTTTTGATGATAACAAGGATATGAATTTTGTGTGAGATAATGTGGTACTCTAATACAGTGTAATTTCCCTTTCAGGAAATATATAAAGAGTATGCACAAATCAGCGCTCAGAAGCTTTGTCTCAGAAGGTTCAGCATGCAACATCAGAACATGGTCTGGCAAGACATCAGAAGATGGTCAAGGCAGAATCAGAACATGGGTCTACGGAAGCATCTGAAGAACTTGAGATCAGAAGCAGAAGCACTGAAGTTCTCATGGTATCACGCTCAGAAGCACTTCAAGGTCAGAAGACAAGAAGATGCTATGCACCAAGCTGTTTGACTCTGATGATATTCAAATATTTTATTCAAACATCAGATCAGAAGAAAGTACAAGTGGCAGGCTACGCTGACTGACAAAAGGAACGTTGGAAGCTATTAAAGGCAACGTCAGTAGACACAGCGTGAACAAGGCTCGAGGTAGTTGACAAAAGCGTGAAACATTAAATGCAATGCTGTATGGAACACGCAAAGCATTAAATGCAACCAACGGTCATCTTCTCAAGCGCCTATAAATATGAAGTTCTGATGAGAAGCAAGGTTAACAACGCTGAACTAAATTATTCTGAAAGACTTGCTGAAACGCTGTTCAGCTCAAAGCTCAGAAACTTCATCTTCATCAAAGCTCACTACATTGCTGTTGTAATATATTAGTGAGATTAAGCTTAAACGTTAAGAGAAATATCACTGTTGTGATTATAGCTTTTCAGAAGCATTTGTAATACTCTTAATTGATTACATTAAGTTGTAAGGAACTAGAGTGATCGTATTGATCAGGAAACTCTAGAAAGTCTTAGAGGGTATCTAAGCAGTTGTTCCTGGAGTGATCAGGTTGTGATCAGAATACTCTAGAAGACTTAGTTGCGGACTAAGTGGAAAACCATTGTAATCCGTGCGATTAGTGGATTAAATTCTCAGGTGAGGTAAATCACTCCGTGGGGGTGGACTGGAGTAGTTTAGTTAACAACGAACCAGGATAAAAATAACTGTGCAATTTATTTTTATCGTTCAAGTTTTAAGACTACACTTATTCAAACCCCCCCTTTCTAAGTGTTTTTCTATCCTTCAATATCTACTCTAATTAATCATTTTTGCATCAATTTATCTACCTAATTTTAATAATGTTTTTAAATATTATTTAACCATGCTTTCTAAATATACATATTTAACAAAACAATATATCTACCGATTTATTCTAACTAAATATACTTCTTAAATATATTTAACCATGCAAATATACTTTTTAGAGATATTTCTCTTAAATGAGTATATAATTATATTTATCAAATTATACCTTCTAAATTTTTTTTCTCTTTTCTAATATATATATATATATATATATATATATATATATATATATATATATATATATATATATATATATATATATATATATATATATATATATATATATATATATATATATATCAGGGCCGGCCCAATATATATTGAGGCCTAAGGCAGACTTTAAGTAAAATTTAATATAAAATATTTAAATTTAGTTTTTAATCTTTTAAAACTTAATATTATTTATTAAATTATTCTAATTGATTTTATTTAATATGTTTTTTTTTCAAAAAATACTAAAAGAAATTCATTCTATTTATTTATACAAGTTTAAAAATAAAAATTATTAGTTTTGATACAGCTACTACTATTATTATTAATTAGGGGTAATAACAAAAAATGGTAAAATAAAAAGGTAAAATAAAAATGATTGAATTTTTTTACTGTAAAAAATATATTTATATTATACAAAAAAAGAGTATATATTAAATTTATGGTGGTCGCTTAATACATATTGCTGGATGTATATTATTGTTGTTAATAATAATAATTGATTTAAATAATAAAAATATTATGTGTAACACTTTGATTTCTTCCATTATTATTCTTTGCAGGATCTTTTGTTGATTCTCTCTCCAAATTAAATGCAAATATTAAATTATGCTATCTATATTTTCTCTTATAGTTAATAAAAAGTGTAAAGTAATCCTAATATAACATAACCTAGTACTAATCCTAATGCACAGAAGGAAAAAAATTAGAGGCCCAAGGCAGTGGCTTAGGTTGCCTACCCCTTGGGCCGGCCCTGATATATATATATATATATATATATATATATATATATATATATATATATATATATATATATATATACTATTCCTTATATACTAAATATACTATACTATTTTTTTAATAATAAACTTATCTTACATACTAAACATATATACTGTTATTTGATATATTAAACGTGTTTTTTTAATAATAAACTTATTTTACACCAATTATTATACTGTTTTGTTTTTGTTTTAACATAAAAATATTTAAAAAATTGTTTTAATTAAATAAACTTTTTTATATAAACATTTTTAGACTATAAATAAATATTATTTATATTTATACACTTGTTTTTTTATACTATTATATTATACTGTTTATTTTTTTGCATTCACTTAAAAATAAAAAAAATTGTTTTAAGAAATAAAGAAACTATTTTATACAAGGGTCATGCTAACGAGTGCCCCAGGGGCACTCTTTAAGCATTCCATATAAAGAATATATTCCTTATAATAAATTATTTATTTCAATTTATAATGTATTAAATACAAGTAATTTCAATAAAACAAACTTTGTTATTACTTAAAAAAGTCAATTATTTCCATTTCTAACACATTAAATACAAGTGTTACTTACCTTTTTAAACTCTTAACAAGTGCCCCTAGGGCACTCTTTAGCATTTCCCTTTTCTAAAATATAAAAATACTGTTTCTAAAATTAATAAATATACATCCTTTATAGAGTCACTTTAAAAAATCGGAAAAATATATATTTAATAATTTACAAAAAAGGAAAAAAATTATATACTATATTTTAATTAAATAGAATATACATTATAACTATATCTTTAAAAAATCCTAAATAAACTGTTATATATACTACTCAAAGAAACACCCAACAAATATACCTATAAACATACTAAATATGCCAGATAAACATACTACATAAATAAAATTTAACAAATTTCATAGTGTGTATCCGAAAGAGATTACAATTTTCTGTAAATATGTAAGTTTTTTCTCAAAATCTTGCTCCTCTATGAATCAATTGCTATATAAAAAAAAAAAAGAAAATAACAAATAAAAATTAGAATATAAAATAAATCTCTGAAGCAAAATCAACAAAACTTAATCACTGAATAAATTTACCTACAAATTTATATCACGATTTTGGTTGTTCTTCAGACCATTTTTGAGAAGTTGAGAGGAAGAATAGAGAAAAAATTATAAGAGCTTTGAAATGGAGAAATAAAGATATTGGTTAGTTTTGAAATTGAGAGAGATGTATATATTTAATAAAGGGAATCGAGCGGTGGGATTAGAACGTTTGCATTAATTATGCAGCATGGGGCGGTGGGGCTCTCCTCACAAACGCAACAGTCAAAACGTGTGTCAAGCAGCCCTCGCAAATGTTATTATGGGGAATTAGTGACTGCACACGCAGTCTACCAACAGCAGGTGATAAAGCTTATGTTGTCTCCATCGCGTAAGAACACCCATCGCTAAATTGACTTTGTCTTTTTGTTTGGAGATACCCCTCGCAAAATACTGCATTTTTTGAACAACAAAATAACATTTTGGCGCCACATTTATTTGCTTGGGGTTACCCCTCGCAATGCATTTTTTCAAAATTCAAAAATTTCCCTCTTCCCTTTTTGCGAGGAGTAACCCCACACTATGTTAATTTTTTTTTATTTAAATTGTGTGTTGCAAAAAACTTTATCCCAAACAACGTCATTTTTTATGTGCAATTTTACCCCTGGCAAATTACTTTTTTTGTTGTAGTGTTAGTCAAAGACAATAAATTTTAATAAACAGTATTTCTTTTGAAGAATTATGTATATTGAATATATTTTTGTAACCAAATTTACTTTATTTCTCCAATCCAATATTGTACTCTAGTAAACAAATATTTTTAAAAACGACAAAAGTGTAATGTGAATACTAATATTTTTATAAATGAGAAAAAGCATATTATTGATATAAATAATTTACAAGTAGAAAAAAAAATATACTTTCAATAAAAATATGTATATATTTGAAAAAAAGTATATTGATGATGAAAATATTTTTATTAACAAGTTATTTCTGTTAAAAAAGTGCGTATCAGACTAGAACAAGTATGTACTAGGCACAAGTTTTTTTACCGGTGTTTATTGAAAGTTGATGAATTGGTTCTTTCAAAGAGAAAAAAGTTTAAATTTTAGTGAATGATCAGAAGTTTGTTGATTTACACATTTTTACAATGCATAAGAATGATTATAACAATTTAATTATTGGTAAATTCTTTGCTATGTCATTTATTGTTATAGATATAGTCGTCCATGAATATTTTGATGACCGGGATAAATTGATAAATTTTTTAATATTTAAATTTTAGTTTGAGCATGAATATTAACTTTTCAAAACCGTAACTACTGTTGGAAGAAGAAATCTGATTTCCAAAAAATAAATAACCCCAAAAATAATTGTAGGATCTATATTTATAGGGACCAAAAACTTATTTAACCCCAAAAATAATTGTAGGATCTATATATTTTCTGCAACACAATGCATTTATTTTAGTAATCAAGATATTATATAAGGGAGAACTAAGAGTTCTCCAACCCGATTACACTAAAATGCGGTAAAAACCGTCAAAAGAAAATTACAAACCAATTACAATCACGAGAGGAAAAACAACGGCTCCTTACAAAACTCGTAAAATGAATAATTGAGATGAGTAATATTTCTATAAAAAGGCCATTTCCAAACCAAGATCTTAATATTCCAAACGGTGTTATTAATATTCCAAGGCTTATTCCGAAAACAAACACCATTTCTAACCAACCAAATAGCCCAAGTAGTAGCAAGCCAAACAACACCCAATTTTCTATCCTTCACCATATTCACACTAAAGAATAAGTGTCAATCCATAAAATTCCACAAAGACTCTTCAATAAAACTATCCCTTTTACCAACCTAAAAAAGAAATATCACCCCAAATTTTGTGTTTATTATCATTTTTTATTTCTTATCATTTCTATTTCTATTTTTATTATCGTTTTAATCTAATTATGTATCAACACTTTAATGATTTTTTTTATAAAAAAAAATCACTGTTCAGTGATTCTTTCAGAGATGCATCTCCAAAACACCTTTCTCACGCATTAAGCGTGTTTTCGGAGATGCATCTCCGAAACAACCTCTTTTGTGGTGCGTTCGGAGATACATCTTCAAAAAATATTTTGGGGTTTTCAGGTTTTTTTCACCCCTCACTACAACGGTCAAGGGCTACTAAAGCACTTTTTTTGGGCTATTAAAGCGCTTAAAAGCGCTGCCAAAGCCAGCGCTGCCGTAGGGAACGGTTGCGCTTTTGAAACTCCAAAAGCACTCTCGTAGCCCCCCTATAGCAGCGCTTTTACCAGAAAAGCGCTATCGTATCCCCCCTATAGCAGCGCTTTCACCTTTTCAAAAATTTGATCACCTGTCAAAAAAGGCGGGGCTGTACGTTGTTCGGCCTTTCCATTGAATGCTTTTCTCCACCCACGGTAGTGATGATTAGAATTTAAGAATCTACGATGGCCGAGAAAGACATTCTTCTGACAAAGATCCAATCGTGTCGTATCGGTTTCATCTTCACAAACAGGACACGCTTTTTGACCTTTATTGTTGTACCCTGATAAATTTCCGTATGCTGGAAAATCATTAATTGTTCCAAACAACATCGCCCTCAAGTTGAAACTTTCTTTCCTATACCCATCGTAAACCTCCACACCGTTCTCCCACAAAAACTTTAAATCTTCGATTATGGGTGCCAAGTATATGTCTATGTCATTCCCTGGTTGTTTAGGCCCAGAAATTAACATAGATAACATCATGTACTTACGCTTCATACATAGCCACGGAGGTAGGTTATAAATCATAAGAATCACAGGCCAGGTGCTATGCGAGATACTTTGAATACCATGCGGGTTCATTCCATCAGTAGACAATGACAAGCGAAGGTTTCTTGCTCCGTTTCCAAATTCAGGATAATCACTATCAACTTTCATCCACTATGGTGAGTCTGTCGGATGTCCCAACTTTCCATCAATAATTCTTTCATCTGCATGCCAAGTCAAGTGTCTTGAATCGGTTTCACTACGGTACATGCGTCTAAATCTCGGAATTATAGGAGAATACCATAAGACTTTGGCCGGAGACAACTTTTTCTTATATCGAGGGGCGCCGCATTTAGAACACTCATTCAACGCTGCATACTCGTTTCGAAACAAAACGCAATTGTTTGGACATGCATGTATCTTATCATAGCTCATGCCAATAGAGGACAACATCTTTTTGGCCTCATACGTTCGATTGGGAAGAACATTATCCTCTGGTAGCATATCTTTCATAAGGGCTAATAACTCTGTGAAACTTTTATCTGACCATCCATTGTCCGCCTTTAAGTGGTACAACTTTAACACCGCAGACAATCTTGTGAATTTTATACAACCATCATACAACGGTTTCTCTACATCGCTTACCAACCTCTCAAACATTTTAGGACAATCCTCAAGATCTTCTTCAAGTGCTTCTGCAATCTCTTCGACTCAATCATAATTGTATGTGTTTGTGCAATCGTCGTTTGAAGCATACTTCGTATTACACCTCGAATCAACATTCCTGTTACTTTTCTCACCATGCAAATTCCAACATGTATAACTTCTATCAATTCCAAACCGTAGTAAATGCGATGCCAACTGATTCCCGTCAACCTTACCCCCATAACAGCAACCCAAGCAAGGACACGTCATTCGAATCGGGTCTTCGGCGTGCGCAACCATAAACTTAACGAATTCCCATACCCCTTTCTCGTACTCTTTCGACAATCGGTTTGAATTCATCCATGTCTTAATTAAGCTAAACAAAAACAACTAATTATTAAGGCACAAAACGGTATAATGAGTTTCTGTCAAAACGCAAAGTATACCAGTAATTTGAGTAATAAATTTACCTCGAAAGTTACCGAACTCAAGAAAACCCAAAGAATGAGAGTTGTACGTCGAACTAGGCCGGGAAACGCTGCTAATTTAAAGGAAAGAAAACTTCTATTATAAAAATTTCATACAATAAAAACCGACTCAACCACTAATTACAGATCATTCATAAGTAGAGAAGTAAGCAACTAATTAAAGTGCAAACAATCCATCATAGCAGTTCATTCAAATCACAACTGATTATTTTGACGAGAGAGATTCAGAAACTATAGTAAAAGAATAACTAATTACCTTTAGAGAAATTCAGAAACTTCTGGAACCACACACCGTAAGCTAATTTGATGTCTCTAGTGATGTTCTTTTAAAAAAATCTTTAATATCCCTTGAAAAATAAAATTTAGAACAATTAGCCTTATATACATACTGCGAATATGTATAATTGATTACGAGCATCTTTTATACAAGAGTTGGAAAATCATAAAACAGAAATAATTAGACATAAATTAGACAGACCATATAAAAATAAGAGAAATAGTGATCAGGGGGTTCAAGGTTGAATATGGGTGGAAGCAATGAATCCAAATGGGACAGCACTACGGGAACAAAATGTACGACATAACATGGCTGAGAAAATGATCTGAAACCAAACTAATCGTCACCCAAATGTTATCGCAAATCTAGATACATAGTACCGCAAGGTAAATCAAAGTCTAACACCTACTTAGAAATCGGGACAGCAACTACGCATGTCAAAACATCGCCGTGAAAACAACCACAAATCATAGTCGAGTTGTAACATCCCGATTTTAATTAATATTTTTTAATAATTATATTAGTAATTATATTATTTGGTGTTTTAATAATTATTTATTTAGTTATTATGTGAAATAATAATTACTTTAAGTATTTAATTATGTGTGTGTTTGTGTTGTTTGACTTAATTGAGTTATTAGAAAGATATAACTAAATGGGCCTAAGTGATAGAAACATAATGGATGGATTGGCGGGTTAAGCCCAATTAACATAAGTGAGATAGTAAGAGAAAGTTAGGGTTTTAGAGGTTACTATTTTTCATTTAGGAGAAAAGATAGAAAGAAGAGAAAAGAGGCATAAGAGAGAGAACAATGGTGGAAGAGAAAAGCTAGAGGAAACCTCATTTTTCGCAGCTATGTTTCAGTAAAGAGTCACCTTAGCAAAACGGATGTATCTCTCAATCCAACCATTGGATCGTCGCGTGGTTTTGACACAATGTTCCTGACTCATAAAGGTAAGTTCTGACCGGAGCGATTTTGATTTTGAGGGTTTTATGTTTGTCTGATAAGCCGATTCCCGAACTGGTTTTTAGGCGTGTCTCCAAATTATGTTTGAAGGATTTATTTTGGAGAAAAGCTTAAAGCTATGGTTAAAGAGTCCATATTTGCCAAGGTAAGGGTGGAGTTATTTCATGCTAAAGGGATGTATGATAGTATGTTATGGTGGGTTTGATTCTATACTTTGATATCCATGTTCTTCTATGTTGCAATTTTGGGTATTTGATGATTTGTTGGAATGTGATAATATAAATGTGATAATTTGTGTGCAATTCATAATCTATGTGAATTAGAATGTTGTGTTTGTTGTGGGTAAACCATTGATAGTGAAATAATGAGTTTTATTGTAGAATTGGAGAAATAATGGAATAGAAATATAATAGTTGAATTGAAATTAATATAGTTTGATTATTAATTGGATAATTAAATTATTAGTTGAATTAATTCCAATAAGTCTATGTGATTGGAATATACTTGGACTTGGACCAATTATTCGGTTTGTTGGTAAATTACGGTATTTTGAGAAATTGACCGTAATTGTGTTTTGGTCGAATATTCAAGTTGAGAATAATATATTGTTATGCCAATGATGTTGTTTTAATAATTAACATTATTTCTACTTGATTTAGCTCATAATTAAAAGTCGATTTGATTTACTTGACATATTGGCATATTGAGATTATTTTGAGAATTGACCAAAAATTGTGATTTTGGTTTGGATGCCTTTGTTGCGAATAATGTTGTGATTGCCAATATGATTATTATTGTGCACTGTTATGTGATTAACCTTATGGTATGAATCCTAACTAATTGTCGTTAGTTTAGTAGATTATGATGATAATTGTGATGACTGTGTTAATATGTGAAATTGAGTAATTGTGTCGATGTGCCGAAACATGATGATAATTGTAATGATCTTGATGATATGCGAATTGTATATTTGTGACAATTTTGTGAATACGTGATGTTGTATATATTTGTGAGGATGATTTTGTGACTAAGTGAAGATGAAATATTATGGTTATGTGAATTACCTCGTATAAATGGTAATTGATTGTGATATAGGCTTATGCCTCTTGACGATATGTGATTGTGATGAGTATGCTATGTTGTCTTGTTTGTCGAGTCACATTTCATATGCATACTCTGTGACGGCCTGGATTGGAAAACTAGTGACGAAGGCTTATGCCTCTGAATTGGGCAATTGGTGACGGGGGCTGAAGCTCCAATTGGTACCACATGCATATGCATAGTTTTAGTCGCATTCGAGTTTGTATACCGAGTTGCATTTGGTTCATTGTTATGATGTGTGGATGCATAGTTTGTGAAGTTGAATTCATTTGATATGGATTGTTGATGTGTTGTAGATATGATGTACGTGAATGAAACATATATAATGAGAATGTGAATATATATGTATTAATGATATATGTGTATAAGTTGGAATATATGAACCATGTTGTTGTCGTGATGCAAATTGCTTATATTGAGAAGTGGTGAATTGTGTATGATTTTATCTTGCTATATCTATTATCATACTTTCCTTTATACTGTTTGATATCTCACCCCTTCTGCTGATGTTTCTCATACCATAGGAAATGGGCAAGTACTCAAGTATAGCTGTGGAAGTTTGTTGCTTCATCGAGTCCTGTTGGAATGTCGCTCTGATACGTAGCACTCGAGGGGTTGTTTATATTGTTGTTTCTATGTTGTTAATGTTTTAGTTGTTGTTATTATAACTGTTGAATCCAAGTTGAATAATATGAAGTACTTGTTATACTTCCAAGTTGTTTGAGTTGAATAAAGCTGATAGTTGACTGTTATTCGAATGCTATGTATCATTGTTGAATGAAATACAAGTTGAAGTTTTAAGTTGATATGTGATACTCCAATTTGTTGTTTGAAATTTTAAATACTCTGATATTTCTCTCATTATATTTTCGGGTAGAATTGGGGTGTTACACGAGTCATACAAATGGAGAAATCAAGGTGGAGCAATTATATCTCACGAGAAAACAACAAGTTAGCATGTATTTTCATAACGGGGCAGCATTAATGTCTAACGAGAAAGCACACAAAAAGTTGTCGCAAAAGCGAGCAAATACGATACCGTCACACTAGCATTAAAGGCTTTAGGTGTTAAAACAATGTCAATGGTCAACATAAATATGATCAAGATAAAAGCTTCATGAACATATTAATATGACAGTAGAGAAGTCAAGTATGCATTAAGTTGAAATTAAGTCACATTGTACGAGTAAAACAAAATATGGGACAACAGCGAATTTACACATGGAATGCTCGAAAGGTCGAGCCAAAATCGCACGAACATGCTACAGTACTCACCAATTATCAACACAACCACATATAAAATGGGCATCAACTAAATCGTGATTTACATTCCGAAAATGTGGAAATAACAGAAATATTCAATTTAAAAAATCTTCTGTCGTAGCCGCATGCCATCTTTTACAAGACAACCAGTAGAGTTTCCTTACCATGTATACAAACACATTAACACAATTGTAAAAAAATGAATTGTTTTTGCAATGTTATGAAGTTCACGTATCAACATTTTGAGTAGTTGAAGCAAGGATTCAACATGAAATCAATGTGGCTTAATAAACAATTACACAATTACGAGTAAGTTTTGAATAATTATTCCATGCTTGTATTCACCTTAACTTGTTAGTATGCATTGTACTTTGAAATGAACATTCAAAATCAGATGTACAAATTTAGTGTGCACATTTGTTTTTCCTTTTACTAATATTAGAAAACTTAGGAAAATTATAGAAACAATATGGTGGATTAAAACTCAGTACAGTTACTTTAAGAAGAAAAAACTATATTCGGATGAAAATAGAACTAGTCATATATATAGCCTGATGTTGTCAACCAATCCATAAGAGTAGCAAGGTTTGGTGTAAATCAGTGGGAAAAGTATGAATGAAATGAAAACTAAAACAGTGGGAAGACTTTACCTAAACACTAGATTCAAGAAGATTTTGATTTTGACCAAGTAAACCCTAAAATCCCAATTCTGTGTAAGCAGAAGCACAGAACGACGGTAGCAGCGGCGACGGCTAGTTGGTTTGGGAGTGAGAGTGAGACGATGACAGAGGGACAGAGGGACTGAGACCACGATGGAGGGAGTGAGAGCGAAGCAGCAGAGAGTACGTGAGCGAGGAAGAAGAAGATGTACGGAGGGAGTTTTGTGTTTCTGAAAAAATAGCGTGCACGTGTTTTAGTTTTATGAAAAATAAATTTTAGAAAGGGCTACCAGAGCGCTTTTCAAAAGCGCTTTCATACACCACCTATACCAGCGCTTTAATACCAAAAGCGCTTTCGTAACACCCCCATATAAGAGCGCTTTCAAAAGCGCTTTCATAACCCTTCCTATAAGAGCGCTTCATAAAAACGCTTTCATAACACACCCTATAAGAGCGCTTTTAAAAAGCGCTTTCATCACCCCCTCCCCCCCTATAAGAGCGTTTTTCTAACGTGATTTTTAATTTTGTTTTTAGCCAAACCTACGAAAGCGTTTTTGGGCAAAAACGCTTTCGTAGGTGTGCTGCTAAAAGCCAAATTTGACGTAGTGCCTACAAGTTGTATTAATAATTTCCCAAAATTGAAAGACCAACTCAACTTGAACGTTTATTATTTATAACTAACACAACAAATAGTTATGCAACTTCTAAAAGAATTAATGATACTGAAACACATTTCAATGAATAATTAAACCATCATACTCCCTCCGTTCTAAAATAAGTGTCGCATCTTATAAAATTATTTGTCCTAAAATAAATATCATTTTTAGTTTTCAATGCAAATTTAATTTTTATCTTTCAATTATGCTCTTTAATTAATACTCTCAATTTATTATTCTTTCACTCAACATTCATGATAATTCAAATACACCAATTATAAATAAAGATAGTTTGATAAAAATATTATTCTCTTTTTATTTTTTATATTTTGTTAACCTCTATAAAATGACTAACTATAACAATTATTTTAGGACAGAGTATATTGATGGAATATCATAAGTATCCCCAAAAATTATTGGATGTGAAAAATAAATAAATTAAATGAAGCTTGTGGCTACTCTAACATCCTACCAATTTCTTTGAAATAATGGTGCATATACTTTCAAACATTCAAGAATATAGTCATTATAATCTACCTGCATCAAACTCATGCATTTTTTAATTTTCAATTTACTATTAAACAACAATATGTCTCAAGTACATGATTATATAACTTTGGATATGCACATAATCACAAGATGACTTATTAAACTAATATTGGATATCTTTATTATTCAATTATCTATAATTTCAGTCTTGGTAACAGTATCTGGTTTAGATATTTTTTCTATATCCAAGTTGGCCTTGCATATTAGACCATGAATTTGTTGGCCTATTCTAGAAAACAAAGACCGCCACATGCTGTAATCACACTTGAGAAGATAAATCGATTAGGCGCAAAGCCTTCCTTCTGCATCTGCGAGAACACAACTGAATTTGTAAAGATCTGGTTTGATGCCATGTTTACACCTTATTGTGAACATTTTCAAAGCTTCTAGGTGACTAAAAGAAACTAAAAATAAAATATATCATAAAAGACAGGACAATAAAATATTTAAAACATATTTTTATCAATTTTATTATGCAAAGAAACTAAAATTCTTAGCAAAAATGAAAAGAAAATTTAAAAAATGCAAAAAATCTGGTTGGAGTGTAATCAGGAAAAACAAAATAAACTATATCATGTTTTAATCAGAATTGGGCTCAAGGATGGGGAAACAGCAGAAGCGCGTAGGCCCAAACAATATCAATCCAAATATTTTCACATTTTTCTGATTATTTCTAATTAAAAAAACAATTAAAGTAAAATAAAAATGAGTTGGCACGGGTGGACCAGACAGGAAGCAACACACAAATGGATTTGAACTCAAAAATAATGCGTCAAACACAAGTCCTAGTTTCATCTTCTCCATACACACAACCACCGCGCCGGAGGTGGCGAAGATTGTTCATTTTCCTAAAAATGAAAACTAACACATCATTCCCACTTGATATTACGTTCTAAACACGAATCTGGTATTAGTCTTCACAAAAAATTTCTCAAACATCATGAATTCAAGCAAGAACATAAACTCTAACGGAGCAAAACTCCATGAAAACACCACATACTCATGCGTAAACAGAGCCTACGCAAGGTAGGACTTCATGTTAATTCTCTAATTTTATAATTGGCATTAATTTTAGTAAAACAAATTAGACAACAACATGTTGAATAGGATGTTCTAACTTGAAGCAAATATATTTTGAACAAAATTTTCTATCAACTGCAATTAGTATAACATGTCGAACAAGATGTCATATGCAGGATCATCTAACATCGTGACTGTGTGCAAAGGTGGGATTTTAGAATCTATTTAAGTTGTTACAGATGCGAAATATTTGGAGAATATTATGCAATCCAATATGACGCTTAATTTAAGGATAAAAGAATTTATCTGTTTTTCAAGATGTATTCATAGTTTCTAAATAAGTAGATTATTTAGGAAACTAATGATTGAAGACCTATTTTTATGGAGAAGTTTTAGCATATTTTTAGTTGTCTCCTTGATTTGTTTTGAAGCCCAAATCCAGATCAGATGTGTGCTTTAAATAGAAGACAACAAGCCCAATTGAAAAGTGGAACTTACTGTGTAATAGTTTAGGGTTTGTGTATGAATTGTGAGCCTTTCTAATATTATTCTTGATAGAAGAGTAGGACTGTTTTTATGGTGTTGTAAGTTCTATCATTCATTCATAAGTTGTTAAGTATTGAATGTTTGCATGTCACTTAGGTATCGTTGATACATTGATCTAAGTGTGTGTTGCTTGGTTCCCAAGCTATTGTTCTTGATCGAAGTTTTTAAGCAAGATCAAGTATTCTTGACTAAGGGTTTCTTAATCTAGTATTGCTTGTAATTGAAGGTTGAGGTAAAGGGTTGTCAGTATCAGTATCTGGAATTGATATTGTGAGACATCACTGCGGTGATTGGGAGTGAGATGGGTTTCTCATATCTATGAGGTTTCTAGGTAAAAGTTACATTGGTTTGATACTACTAATAATGGATTTCCTTCCTGGCTTGGTAGCCCCCGAGTAGGTGTTGTTCTATACTAAACTTGGTTAACAATCCTATGTGTTCAGTTACTTTTAGGCATTATTTTAAATCATGTCTACCTTGCCATTGTATGTTGTTCAAATATCAGTGTCTCGACATCTCTTAATACATCTGATATTTGAATACCAGAATTTCAATTGGTATCAGAGAAGGCATCTTGTTTTGTATTTGGACATAATGTTGAGTCGCATATTGAGTTGCATTTTGAATAGTTGTGATTATTAAGTGAATGTGATGATGTGTTCATGACATGGTTGTGAAATTGAATATGTTATTGTGAATGGTTAATAACATTGTTGTCGTGATGAAAGTGGTTTTGAATCGAGAAGTGGTGAATTGTGTATGACCTTATCTTCGCTATAAGTATCGTCATATGTTCCTTTATATTGTTTGATATCTCACTCCTTATGTTTAAATGTTACCCTTTGTTAGTAACATGCAGATAACGATGAGGAGTAGTCGTTTACCGTTAGTAGCGCGAGTTGGTGTCCATTGCTCTAATACCTAGCACTCGGGGGGATTGACGCTTGTCTTGTTTTCTATTGTCATGTTTAAGTTGGATTATGATTTTCTTTTGTTGAAGTTGTTTAGTTGTTTTGTTTATGTTGACAAAGATGCTATTACTTAGAAGTTTATGAGTTTGTTAATTCCGCTGCATTGTTTCTAAAGTTGATTTGGTTATGAATTCTCCCTTTTGAGATATGCTATGTATCTGTTTAATGAGCTTGTAATTGTTATGTTTTAAGTTGATAACGCGATGCCCCATGTTGTTTTGAGACTTTTGCACTCTGATTTTCATATAAATTGTTGGGTAGATTTGGGGTGTTACATTAGTGGTATCAGAGCAGGTCGGTACGTTGACCAAGTTGTCAAGTCGTTGGTCTAACAATTGAGTATTGTTATTTAGTTCTGATTGCTTGTTGTGTTGTAGTGAAGAGTTGAGATGGCTGAAGGAATGATGCAGTAATTGTTGTTGCTTTGGAAGCAATGGCTCAAGCTTTGCAGAATCAACCGAATGTCGATGAGAATGCTGGATCTCGTAGCTTGGCTACTTTCTAATCCATAAAATACTTGATCTAGACACGGTGAGAATCAATGTACAAATAAAAAAGACATATACAAATAAAATTATTAAAAATAAAATAAATCTAAAATTATAAGAAGAAATTAGAAAGAATTTGGCTGCAAGTCTGCAACCAATATACAAATCAAAAGAGATGTATAGAAGTACATTTATAAAAAGAATCTAAAATATAAAATAGTAAGATAAAATTAGAAAGAATTTGACCTCTTCATAAGGTGATTATGTTTAGTTTAGAAAAACTTTATAGAAGAATGAAAAATAGAAGAAAACAAAGACAACCATAAAAGAACTTATCTTTTAAATATTTATTTTTATTTATTTTTTGTTCTAAGTGCTTTTGTTTCTATTTTACAAAATTAATTTGTGTTAAAGTTAATATTTGTCATATAAAAATTATTTAATTTGAGTCTTTATCACTAATATATTATATATATTAAAATCAATATACTATCTAACTTAAACATAATCAAACTTAAATATAAGCAATTTTATAAGGATTGAAACAAAATAATAATGACTAAAAATAAAATACAAAACTTATGAAAAACCAAAATTTTAAAAAGTTAAAAATAAAAAAACAAATATTATGTTATGAATATTTATGTTAGTGGATGTTCATCCATCTCCTAGTTTTTCATCTTCCAATTCCATACTTAATATGTGTTTAATATGTGTGATTTTCTATCTCCCTTGAGTCCTATAAATAGAGACCCGTATTACAATGTAAAGCACACTTCTGATAATATAATATTGTTTTCTCTCTTCTCTTTCTCTCCTCCATGTATCATTCATCTCTATATTGATTTGGTAAATTTCATAACACGTTATCAGCACGAAGCTCTACCAAACTTGAAAAAAATTGAAGCCCTAACTGTTAGAGGTAATATTAGTTAATTAATTTATTATTTTACTTTCTCATTATCGGTATTGAATTTTTCTTTTATATCTTATTAAATTATCAATAATCTCTGAAGGATTACAAAACAACGTGTTTGTTATATAGTTCCTGAAGAACTTAACAAATATCCATTAAAGATTGTATTAAGTTTGTTATATAGTTCCTGAAGAACTTATCAAACATCTTTGAAGGATTGTAAATATTATTATTTTTATTACTAAAAGATTTGTGATTGAGTTCCTGAAGAACTACAAAATGTGATTGAGTTCATGAAGAACTACACACACACAAAATAATCTCTTAAACTAATGTTAAGATATCTCAAGAGGATTACTTAAAGAATTATTTTTCTTAATCGATGTGAATATTTGTGACATGACTTTGAAGGGATTTTTTTTGAGCTTCCTAGAAGAATTATGCAAGTAATTGTTTCTTTTTATCACTACGAGGATCATTTGTGATATATAATTCCCGAAGAGTTAAAGTTTTAAAATAAGGATTTCTCACACCTTAAAATGTTGTATCTAGAATATTAGAAGAATTTCATCATGATATTAATAAATCCCAGAAGGATTGGATCACCTATATTATCAAATTCTAGATGGATTGGATCAATAATAGTGAAGTGTTCCAGAAGGATTTCACAAAGAAATTTGTGTGTGTCGATGTAAAAAAAATATAATATACTCATAAAATGTTTGTCATTCCAGAAGAATGACATGAGCGACTCTAACACATCCTAGAAGGATAACTATATTTTTGGATTACTGTAAGTTTCTAGCATTTGGCTATGTTAAAAACTTATTAAATTTGTTAGAGTATAAATTATTTCATAATTAGAATTATAAATTTATATATTTCATCTATATATATGATGATATAATTTTAGTGATATGATTTTGTATGATTTTGATAATAATATGATAATATGTTCATATGCATGTGCATGATTAAAGTGTTAAATCATGAGATATTATTAGAATGATCAATGTTTGCGAATACAATTTCTTTATTCACATTATTTCTAAATATTGATATTTTAACAAGAGAATTAAAACATTGCAATCTATTAAAGAATATATCAATAGTCTAAAGTTGCTACATATTTTAAAATTGTTATAATAGTGCTTAGATTTCTCATATAAATTTTAATTATACTATTCTTTTCTTTTTACAAGTATAGTGTATGGATGACATTTGTTAGACCATCTTAAAGGCACACGAAAGTAAGCTTATATTTTTTGATAGAGTCAAGATTCAAATGAACTTTAATCCTTTACATTTCATTTTTGTGTGTTCTCTTTATGTCTTGCCAAATATTTTCGTCATAGATAATTCACATGAATTATATTGGAGGTATTGAATATTTTTATATCACACAAATGAATTTGGACATAAAATGTATAATAGAAAAGCTATTAGCTTTGCCCCCAGGCTTGTACTACACTTATATCAGTATAATTTAAGCACATGTCATTGTAAACCAGTAGTTTACAAATTACACTTAAATGTGTCGTTGGTAAAACCGGTTGGGTCATCTCAGATAAAATATGATGCGAATAATTTGTATTGAAGAACCAGAAGTTTCTTCAATCCAGTCAATTTTTGTGTGTTTCTAAAGGAAAATAAAAAATTTGAGAAATTGCATTTTTATGACATTAATTGTTGCATCGACTAAAATATCATGCATATGTCTCTACTCACAACCAGAAGTTTGTGAAATTATTTTCTCAACTAATTAGACTAAGATCTTGTTTTTTGGAAATTTTTTAGAAATTCTTGTATAAGTATCACATATATTATTAAAATTGATATTGAATATCATGTGATATATGTTCATAAAAAGAAAATGGACCCAAAGATCCATTCTTTAGACGTCTAAAGTTAATTATATGATTGATACTTATGAGATCATCAATTCTAAATTATATATTTGAAACACCCAAAGTATGATATTAAGATATTTATTCGCATTAAGCCAACAAGATACTATATTTTAGTCCTCCTTAATTTATTCTAATACTTCTCATCTTAGTGAACATTTGGATGTGTTGCGTATATTCCAATTACTCCAATATAGTATATTAAGATGAGTCATGAAAGAATATTGGAAAAATATAATTAATATGACTCTCAATTTGGAGGATATAATTAGAGAAAATAATCAAATAGTTGATTGCAGCCCAGTAGGCTGATTATCACTTGATAAATTAATTTTCCCAAGGAGAGGGAATAAGCAACTGAAATCATGAACAAGAAGTTCAAATGAACAGCTCAAATCATGAACAAGAAATTCAAATAAACAATTTATAATAAATTGTTGTCTTGATCCTCGCACAAATCAATATGAACCAAAAGTTCAAAATATTATTCATTTGCAAAGTTTATGAAATAAATTATCAGCTGATAATACTCCACTCAAAGTGGATTCTCCTATTGGATAATATATTATTACAAATGAGTTGTTGATGCGCATGAAGCGTGGTATGAAAGTCGGTTCCAATGTTAAAAGTCCTCTACTAAGAAAAGAAACTAAAGATGACCCAAGTGAGGATATGAAAATGCTAAGAGCATTTTGACCTAATTTAATTTTCAGTTCCAGAAGAACAAATTAAGTACTTGAAATATGAAATAAAGAGATCTCGATAAATCATGTCATGGATGAAATGGAATGGAACCGAAATTGAGATAACCAAATAAAGTCAATATTGAAAATGTCTTTGTATACAATATAGTGCTAAAAGTGATCAATGATAACGAGGATCATGAGTCAAAGTCTATTAAAGATTGTAGACTAAGCCATAATTGGCCAAAATAAATATATTCAATTGAAGAAGAATTAAACTCATTTTACAAGTGACTCACTTTAGGACATGTAGTCCGAACACCTTAAGGTGTGAAACTAATTGGATATAAATGAGTTTTTGTGAAAAAGAAAAATAAGAATGATATAAAGGTTGATTTATTTCCCAATGATTTTCACAAAGACCTAAGATTGATTTTGATAAAACATATTCACCTGTAGTGGATTCAATCGAGTTTTGATAATTAATTAGCCTTGTAACACATGAAGGGCTAAATTTGAACATGATAGATGTAATGACATCTTATTTATATGGTTAACTTAATAGTGACATTCACATGAAACTCCCTGAAGGGTTCAATATACCAGAGAAACATATTTGTGGATCTCGAGAAAACTACTACATCAAATTGAACAAGTCTCTCTATGGGCTGAAAGAATATGGATGTGTATAATCGCCTCAGTGAATATTTACTAAATGATGAATATACAAATAACTCAATTTGTACTTGTATTTTCATAAAATGATGTGGAAAATAATTTTCTTAAATAAAGAGTTTGAGATGAAGGACCTAGAAAAGACAAAATATGTCTAGGTTTGCAAATTGAGCATGTGGACAAAAGAATATTTGTATATCAAGAAGGCTATATAGAAAAGTGTTGAAATGATTCTATATGGACAAATGTCACATGTTGCCTACTCCAATATGGTTGTTAGATCATTAGATGTGGAGAAAGATCTTTTTAGGCCTCGAGAAAATGATGAAAATTGCTTGGTCCAAAAGTACCATATCTCAGTGCAATTGGAATACTAATGCACCTTGCTAATTATACACATCATGATATATCATTTGCGGTCAATCTATAAGTAAGATAGAATTATTTACCTACACGAATAAATTGGAAAGTTGTCAAACATATACTTCGTTATCTTAGAGATGCAGGTTACTTGTCAGATTCTCACAATGGTAGATCAGAAAGAGGTTATTTGTTTACATGTTATGGTACAACCATTTCATGGAGATCTATGAAACAACTCATGGCAACAACATCATCAAATCCTGCATAACTATTAGCACTACATAAGGTCACTTCCAAGAAGAAACTTTAAGCAACTACTACAAATAATATCGTCTCACATGTAAATGTCCACATGAGGGGGAGAAATACATATGTTTTGCACTCTTTTTTCCTTCACCGTGGTTTTTTCCCATTGGGTTTTCCTGGTAAGGTTTTTAACGAGGCAATTCACATTCAAAGAATATTGTACTCTTTTTCCTTCACTAGAATTTTTCCCACTGGATTTTTTTTCTAGAAAGGTTTTAACGAGGTATATCCTCAATGGGCATCCAAGGGGGAGTGTTATGAATATTTATGTTAGTGGATGTCCATCCATCTCCTATATTGATTTGGTAAATTTCATAACATGTTTATATATTTATAGAGGATAATTATATTTTTAAACTTTAAAAAAAAATATAAGGAGTAGTACTATATGTTGTTTTCTCTTTTCAAAATAGTAAATAGAACTACTATTTGTAGATGTCATTTTCAAGATTTTTTGGAAAAACAAATATATATTGTTTTGAAGTTGTTGCCATGCTTACATTTATTATCATATAATATTAAAGTGTACAGTGTTATGTGAATGTTACTAACATTAAAGTTGAAGGACTAGTACTATATAAAAACATGGTTTGTATACATGGACCGCAATTGTATGCAAAGAAATAATTGAAAAATGGCATTTATTAATCTGTTTGAAATTGTGTTGGTGGTTGATGTGATCAAAGGAGAACCTCTGGTTCTAGCACTATTTGCATTTTTTTCAATTATTTCCTTGCATATAATTGCATTCCATACATACAACACTGTCTATATATAATACTAGTCCTTCAACTATAATATTAGTAACATTCATATAACATTGTAAGCTTTAATATTATATGATAATAAATGTAAACGTGACAATAGCTTCAAAACAATATATATTTGTTTTTTCCAAAAAAATCTTGAAAATGACCTCTACAAATAGTACTACTCCTCACTATCTTGAAAACAACATAGTACTACTCTTTACAATTTTTCTAAAATTTAAATATAATTATCCTCTATAAATATATAACATTTGTTTTTTATTTTTAACTTTTTTTTTTATTTTGATTTCTCATACATTTTACTTTTACTTTTAGTCATTATTATTTTGTTTTAATTCTTATAAAATTGCTTATATTTTAAGTTGATCCTTGTAAATATTAGTGATAAAGACTCGAATCAAATAATTTATATATTATAAAGATTAGTTTTAACGAAAATTAATTTTATAAAAATAAAAACAAAAGTACTGAGATCAAAATATAAATAAAAATATTTATAAATATGAAAAGTAAATTAAAAGATTAAGTTCTTTTCCGTTGTCTTTGTTTTCTTCCATTTTACTTTCTTCTATAAAAATCTTTATAAACTAAACATAGTCATCTTATGAAGAAGTCAAATTCTTTCTAATTTTATCTTTATTTTTTTAGATTTTAGATTTTTTTATTTTTTAATAATTGTAGACATCTCCTTTGATTTGTGCATTAGTTGCAGCCAAATTCTTTCTAATTTCATTTTATATTTTTATATTTTATTATAAATTTTATAATTATAAATGTCCACGTCTCTTTTAATTTCTACATTAATTCTCACCGTCTAGATTAAGTATTTCATTATTTGATTAATTTTTTTGTTTTTTAATTTATAGAAGTTATCAGAATTAACTAACTAAAACATAGTTGATTTGTAAAAAATTTGATAAGTCAAATTAGTTGATAGTTATGTACGAACATCATAGATAAAATCGTGAGTTTGAACATTATATATATAAGATGAAACATGTAATTATTTAGAAATTCTTTTTAACATTTATGTCTACTCATTATATAACTCATTATTTATATATATATATATATATATATATATATATATATATATATATATATATATATATATATATATATGACGTCCAATAAAAATAAGATATTTAATAGTTATTCTAAACAAAATTAAATATTGAATGAATAACTATTAAATATTTTATTTTTATTGGACGTCATATATATATATATATATATATATATATATATATATATATATATATATATATATATATATATATATATATATATATATATATATATATATATATATATATATATATATATATATATATATATATATATATATATATATATATATATATATATATATATATGGTGATGATTTTTATTGGATGATGGTCCTCCATATAGTAAAAAAAAACGTGTTTTGAATGATTAAATATATATTAAGATTGTTTAATGGTAAAATTGTTTTGATCTCTTTAGAAAGTAATGTATGATGATATTTTAAGATGCTTTAATAGATATAGGTTGTAGGCTGTATCATTCAGTTTTGATAAATCGCTCTAAATTTTAATTATGAATTATTTTATCAAGTTAATTCATATTCATTGATTTAATGTTTAATAGGTTTTGAGGTGTGTGCTTAATTAACTTAACTGGTAGCAATACTACTACCATAAAAAACACATTTATATCTTAATTTTATTAATTAAATTAATGAGTAATTTATTAAGCTTTTAATTAATAAGAGATTAATATAATTAATATGTTTATGTATTAATTTTAAATATAATAAACTACAAATATTTTATGAATTCATATGTCAAAATAGTTATTGCTCACTTGCAAATTTTCTAACATTTTTTTACTATTGATTAAAGTTTGATCCTAAGAAGACTTTGATGGAAGTATCGATGTCACTTAAGTTAATTAAGCCCACACTTCAAAGCCTAATAGACATTAACTCAATGAATATGAATTGACTTGATACAATAACTCATAATTAAATTTTAGAAGACTTATCGACTCTGAATAATAATACAACTTGTATCCATTAAAGCATCTTCAAAATATCATCATATGTTACTTTATAAAGAGATCAAAACAACTATATCATTAAATAACTTTAGTGAAATTTTAATAAGGTTAACTATATTTTTAAACATTGAAAACAAAAAAGTTATATATATATATATATATATATATATATATATATATATATATATATATATATATATATATATATATATATATATATATATATATATATATATATATATTGTAATAATTTCTTTAGAATAACTACTAAATATTTATTTTCATTGATCAGAATATATAAGAAAGACTCTAAGTTTTCTTAATTTTGTAATAAGTTAGATTTCCACATTTTTCATTTGATGAGAGGGTTTGGTCTAACTCCTTTTTTTTAAGTTTTTTTTTTTCTGTTTTCAAATATTCTACCGTTATGATTGAAAAGAGTTTATATAAAATAATATCTCTGTTTTTTTTTTTTTGTAAAAGTAAGTTAATTAATTTTTAATAAGAAGAATAGCCTTGTGTAAAGAGATATAAAGTTTGAAAAAATTTGTATAAAGTGACACTCTCAATTTTACAAATCATTTTTATTAAAAAGAATTAAATTAAACTTTAATATAAAACTAATTTACACTTACTGCATATATATATAGTTTTTTTTGTAAGGAAAACTTTTCAAAATATATTATACAAATAACTCTCACTAAAATAAATAAACAAATAACTCTCACTAGAATAAGTAAATAAAACAAGAACTTTTAAACAGTTTTAGATCACTATATATTGATATAATTTTGAGTTTTCATTTTGATTTCGGCCAACTGTTAGTAAAAGATTGGTTTATTATTTGTTATAGTGGAGTTTGAAGAGTGGCGAGAGGGATAGTAACGGGTCAGACTGGGTGTGGGTTTTGCACTATCTAAATCCGTATCTAAAATCGGCACTCAAATCCGAATTCAAACTCAAAGTCTGTTTGGGTGGCAAAATAATACTCACGCCCACACCTGTTGGATTCGAATTTTTTCACCCAAACTTGAATTCGTAACAAAATACATAAAATACATTTTTTTTCTATATTTTCCTACAACTTCACACACACACACACACACACACACACACACACACACACACACACACACACACACACACACACACACACACACACACACACACACACACACACACACACACACACACACACACACACACACACACACACACACACACACACACACACACACACACACACACACACACACACACACACACACACACACACACACACACACACACACACACACACACACACACACACACACACACACACACACACACACACACACACACACACACACACACACACACACACACACACACACACACACACACACACACACACACACACACACACACACACACACACACACACACACACACACACACACACACACACACACACACACACACACACACACACACACACACACACACACACACACACACACACACACACACACACACACACACACACACACACACACACACACACACACACACACACACACACACACACACACACACACACACACACACACACACACACACACACACACACACACACACACACACACACACACACACACACACACACACACACACACACACACACACACACACACACACACACACACACACACACACACACACACACACACACACACACACACACACACACACACACACACACACACACACACACACACACACACACTATCCAAACCCGCACCTAAAATATCAGGTGGCACCCAAATCCAAATTCAATCAACTTAGGTTTTTACCCGTTGATTCTGATTCGGGTCCAGATAGAGCCTGCGGGTTTGGGTCTACTTGTCATCCCTAGATGCAGAATATTAACGAGTACAACAAAAAGAAGGTATAATAGAAATACAACAAAAATATAATACCACGAGCAAAACATTGTATTAAATTTTATTAGAAAATAAATGCATTAAAAAATAAATGTAGAAGAGAAAGAAATTAAGTATATTTCTATCTTCTCATATAATTAAAGACCTACTACTAGAGTAGTTACTCTTCCTCTAGCATGAATACATGAATTTTTTCTATTACATAGACTAATTATTCATTTAATTTATTTGATTATATTTTGACAAAAATAGAAGTGCACATTTAATTTTATTTATCAATATTCTAGAACTAAAGATAAAGGGATAGTTTATAAAAAAACAATGCTAACGAGTGTTCCCGGGACACTAGTTAAGAGATTAAAAAAGTAAGTTGAATATTGTTTAATAAACTAAAAAGATACTCCCTCCGTTTTTTATTATAATCCTGATGTATATGTAGGAGTGCGGTTCGTTCGAGAAAGTTCGACCTCTCTATCTATTTATGAGATGTTTGGATTTTTCAAAACTCCAATGCAGCCTTCCAGGCCCGCGAGAATAAGTGATCGGACTAGGATAAGGTTGTTAGGCTGAGGTCAAGTAATTCCTGCTACTTAGTCGGCAGTTTGACCAACTGCCTAAAGGTTGAAAAAAATTGTATTTAAATATAAGTCGCTTTACAATTTTAATGAATAATTAATGCTATTTTTTCTATTATATCCTTAAATATTTATTATTATCTCTCATTTCAATTATATAAATTTATCTTTCACATGTCATTAATGAAGGATAATTTAGTAAAAACCTTCATAATTTCTCATTTTCATACAACAATTATTATTTTTTTTAATCTGTGTGAAAAGTCTAAAATGACTTATAATAAAAAACGGAGAGAGTATATTTTTATCTAAAATATATGTATTTAATGCATTGAAAACATAAATAATTAATTTTTTTAAAGAATATTGTGTCTATTCAATGCAAAGAATCTAGAATATTTTTTTTATTTGGAATGCTTAACCCATAAAAAAATATGAAAATTTTAGATTGGCTAATTTTTATTCTTATTTTATCCTTTAAAATTTTTAAAATATAATTTATTGATGAAGGATATTCTTACTCCAACTTACTCTACATTCTAACTATTAATTCTTCTCGATCTAATGGTTGAAAATAATAAATAATAGTTCTCTCTCCAAACTTATTTACATTTTTAACCATTAAACTAAAAATAATTAATGGTCAATGAGTTGGAGTAAGAATATCTCTCTTGTAATTTATTTAATATACAAATAAAATGTTAATTAAAATTATAGTTTTTTTAAAAAATAATTGTAATATTCCAAAATAAATAAGAGTGTATCTATACCTATAAATAAGATTTTAGACTGAAATTATTTTGTTTCTTAATTACTCTCAACTTTCATTAAAGGAATAACTAACCGTAGCGGTGAAATTGGTGAGACTAAAGCCATGGGAAAGACTTGACTCATTTATTTTAAAACAGAGTCGCCACCGTGCTTTATTGTTTCCAAAAGGAATGGGAGAAAGAGCGAATAAAACCCACAGAAATTTTTAAAATCAAAACTAATAAACTTATCAGAGATTTGGGTACAGAGGGTTTGTTATATAAGGAGAAGGTTTTAAGCACTTCTCATATATATGGTAACCCATAGGAACCTCTTTGAAAATATTATTATTTTTGTGTACATTTGTTTTGAAAAGCATATGTGATTTTTTGTTTAAATAGAGTGTGGGGATGGGAAAAGAAGTTTTTCAAAGTAAGCTCGATAAGACATCGCGTCTTAGGCCTACATATCCCTTTTAAGAAAAGGGAAGTCAGAGCTTTTGTATTTCCTCTTAAAAGGAAAAATAAAATAGCCAAAGTGGCCAAAATCTTTTTGGGTGTTGAGCTTTAACAATACTCAACGGGTTTTTAAAATGTTAAGCTTTAACAATACTTAACAAGTTTAATAAAAAGGGACCAAGCTTTAATAATACAAGGTCAATGGAATAAGAGTAGTTTCACCAGGAATAATTCTCCTCTTAGTACCAAGGTTTTAAAACAAATGGTTGGTTGAATTTTAACAATACAAAACCAAGGGTTGAGTTTAAAAAGGTTAAGCTTTAACAATACAAAACCATTTTTAAGTTTGAAAAGGTTAAGCTTTAACAATACAAAACCATTTAAAATAAGTGAAAAGCTTTAACAATACTTTAACACAAAATAAAAGAGATTTGGAAAAGAGTTTGAGCACCTTGACCATTTCAGTCAATACCATTCTCATTTCTTTGGATTTTTCAACAAACAACTTAAGCATCAACCAATGGATATTTCAAGTGTGTGTGTGATAACATGTGTCACAAAAGACAAACAAGTAAGTATGATAATCATCAATGATAATGAGAAAGGATATTTATACCTTTGGATTAATTTCATGTATGAATGAATGATGAATGATCGATATGAATCTCATGCATATGGATTAGATAAATAAAATATATACAAGGATAATATAATGGATACAGGTACGAAAAAACACAAGGATGGAAATCAACAAGTTTATGTACATGTACAAAAGATAATGATCAAGATAAACAAGTCACATTTAACATGGATAAACAAAGATCAAGATGTTTTTGAATTAGGGTTTTGAAATCACACCTAAACCTAATTGATTTTTTAATGATTAAATACCGAATTCTAAAGGAGAATTGGTTTAAGGGTACATGGTACAGTCAAGGAGACATGACCCTAACCCTAGAAAAATATTCATAAAAATAATCACAATTTATTTAGAGAAAACATCAAAAGAAAATTGATTTTTTTTTATTTTTTAAACACTTAAAAGAACATGTTTTTGATTAAATTTTAAATGGTAAAGTAATAATTTTTTGTGTTTTTTAAACATAATATTAAAATACACCACTTAAATAACTAGTGTGTAAAATTTCATTGAGAAATAAATCTTTTTGCTAAGTTAAATATCATTTGAAAGTTGTTAAAAAAAAGGAATAAAAACAAGTGATAAAAAATGTAGGGTGGTCCTGCCAGGGTTTGAACCCACGCCCCTAAAGCTTTCTACACAAAACAATACCACTGGGGCAGCGCGCCTTATTTGTCAAACATATGCTTTGAATAAAATATATAAAAGACAAAGTTCTAAACGTATTTGAACTTCATCTTCAACCTTGGTTCACCTGGATTTTCAGAAATCGTTCTCATGATTTAGGTAACCATTGTTGATGATGTAAATACCAAATATGTTTAGAAATCTCATACGAACTCAGTCATGTACCATTCATAAATTTATTTAACTTGTAGCTCATGAATTTCTGGAAAAACTATAAGAACCCTAAAATTCATTTTTAAAATTAAATTCTTAAAACACAAAATCAAGCCCTAAAACCTTAGAGCTATTGATCCTCACATTATTCTGAGTGGACTAGTATTAAGAAACACAAAAATTGAGACTCAAATCATGGAGTTCTGAGTAAAGTTGCATACCTCTACAAATGGGATCGAAATGGACTTAGAGTGAATGTGGGAGTGACTCAATGATCCAATTAGCTTCACTGACCCTCCAGAAAGCTATTGCAATGCTTACTTTGGCCTGGAAACACCTAGATTAATATGGAGACCTCGACCTACAATGATGAACAAGTGGGATATGGAGGTTTGAATTTGTGTGTTTCAGTTGAGTTATAATGCATACAGAAGTGTCTATATGCTATATTGAAGGTGTTTGGATGGTTAGTTTATGCAAAGGTTGCAAGGGAGGAGAGATTCGAAGTTAAGAACTTCAAAGCTCAACAATGGAGTTTTTGAACCAATTCTGAATTGAGGTAGTATCTCAGAGGTTTGAGGGTGATTTCTTGCGTGTTTTGAAGTGTAGAAATGATCTTTATTTATAGAGGAGCATTGGGGTTTGAATCTTATCACATGGAGACTTAAGTCTTGATGACTTGTTTTTGAAGCAAAGTTATGAACATGTTTTCAAGGCATAGTACAAGCATGCTTAGAGTTAGAAATCACTTTAAACATGTTGCTTCTGATTTTGTATGTGGAGTGTGGTGCAGGAGAAACAAGTGAGTGGCTCAATATATTGGCAAAGCAAAAAGTGTTACTTTTCTAAAATGGAAGTGGTGCCTTTGTGCCATTAATGGAATTCTAACTTGGACAATGCTTAAATCAATTGGACCATAGCTCAAACGTTTGTGAAATCAACTGATTATGGTCTCTTGAACAAGTTATAGGACCTGTAATGCCAATATTCTTGCTGGTTTGGATAAGTTTGCAAGTTGGTTCTTCAAAGTTCTTCATGAAAATGGCTTGAATTAAAGTGTTATGGTGCCCTCTTTGCAAAATCATATCTCATAGCTCAAGTGATGAAACTTCATGCTAATGGTCTTTTTGGAAATCCCTTGCTACATACTTAAACCCACTTGTTAAAAGTTTTCTCAAACTCTTTTTGGATCATGGAGAAAAATGGCCACAAAGTTGGAAGAAATTCAAGTGAAAACACTTAAAAAAATTCCTAAGTTTTTTGAACATAAACTTCTCAATTTCATATATCTTTAAATAATCATTTTTTGATGAAACTTGATAAGAGGGAAAGTTGTTTATTTGATCAAGATCTACAACTTTCATGTTGGGAGATTTTTGAGTTTGTAGGTGAAATTTGAAGTTCCCAAAATAAGGTTAAATCACTTTAAAACCCTAATTTTAACTTTTGTTGACTGTTTGATTCTTGATGAATTTCCTTGATTTTCTTTGGTCAAATGACTTCATTAATTATATGTTGATGATTTTAATCCTCAAAAGTTCATGGTTGACCAATTTTCTCAAAAGTCAAAGGTTGACCCACACAGTTGACTTTTTCAAATGAACTGTAGTTTTGTGGATTCCACATGAACCAAGGCCTCCTCTTCAAATGAATGATGTGAATGGACTATAATGTTGATTTGGATGTCCTTGAATCATGGTTTGAACTATGGATCTATGTCCTGATTAAAAGTCAACTCTCCAGTTGAATTAGGTCAAAACCCTAATTTGGGCCTCAGGTGATCTTGAAAGTTGTTGATCTTGAATTGAGTCATATTTGGACTTTGATATTGATGGGAGAACATATTGAACATAGGATAATGTTTTAATTTCCTTGTGATCCTTAAAACCCTGATTTGTTCAGACTCCTCTTGATCAGCCTCCTGTCTTAGGACACAAGCAACAAACAACAATTTTTTTTGTATTTTTTTGGTTAGCAAATGATATATGCATGATGATAATGATGATGATCCTACTATTTAGAATATGGTGGGTTCTCAGTGGTCAAATATTGGGGTACAACACTAACCAATTATTATTTTATAAAAAATTTAACGGCTCTATAACTACTCTTATTAATTTACCAAAATAACTTCCTCTCTCATAAATTATAGTTGTCACGTTCTTGAAAACTATTACATTTCAATTGAATTGAATAAAAAGGGCAAGAATGGAATATGCATCTAATAAGTGATAACTATAATTTAAAGTTTTTATTGAAAATCTTAATTTTTAACGTGATGGAGATCATGTTAACGTGCACACGAGAGAGTGAAGATTGGAGGAATTGTTTTTATTGGGTATTATTATTTATGAAGAATGAGGTTGGTGCTGCAGTTTTGTTCTTCAGGGTGCTTGTTGGTTGCAGTTTCTTTTCCAATCGGGCTCGTCAATTATGCTGCAGGAGTGCACGAGGTTCAAGTCTTTGTCGGTGATCCAAATCTCAGTTGCCCTGTTTCAGGTGTAGAGTTGTGTTGGTTTCTGGTTTATGGGTGGCTGTCTCTATTGCTGCTGTGTTATAGTTCAAAATCGATGTCGCAGTCTGTTTTTGGATTTTCTTGATGTTGTTTTTGTGCTTATGTGTGGGTGGTCTTTTATCTTTGTGTTTCCATTTATGTTCTTATAGTTTTGTCTGGTGCCGTTTTTATCTGGCAGTTGGTTGTTTTTTTGGGGGATTTTTTTTGTTTTGGTGTCTGCTAGTTATTTATATGCAGAACAGATTGTAACTTATAGTGGCATTTCTTATACCCTTCTTATGGTAGTTATAGCATATTTTGCCTTTTCAAAAAAATAATAAATTATTACTTATCATATAAGAACTTTGATGATTTTGGAAAGGACAACAAAGTCCCTGCTTATTCCACAATCGGCTACGTATGCTTCTTTCAAAACATAACATTTACTTCTTTTTTTCAACTTTTTTATTTTATTATATATCTTATTTGATAGATTTTTAAAAATCTAAAATGTCTATTCAAAACTCTGCTTTTCCATCTTCATTGCAATATTCACTCATTTGGTTTTTACTCTTAACAAACTCCTTTTCTCAACCACACGACATTCTTCATTTTCTTTTCACCTTCTTTCTATACAACATAAACCAGACCCTTCATCAATTTGTTGTTTTCTTCCTTCTACCTTCAATCATTTTTTTTATCATGCAATTGAGAAAATAAAAGATTCATTACTCATCACCTCCATTCAATCTAGTTTGTTCAAAACTCTCTCTCATTCTGGTTTCGGTATTTTAGTTATGGTTTTTGTTAATAACTTGTATTGTTATTAGATTCGTTTATCTCCGATAGAGATCTCCATGCCGGTGGTTGTTTTGATCAGGTATGAACCACTTTTTGTCAATTTTTATGTTTGTTGCTTTTCATGATTTTAAGGTTTATTGTTGATGGTGCATTGTTGTGTGTTTTATGTTCTTGGTATGTCTATCATTAATGGTGTTTTGTTATTTAAATTTGATATAATATTTTGTTGTGTGTTTTATGTTCTTCTTGATGTACTAATTTCTATAGTTATGTAGCTCACATCTCTAATTTTTACTTATTTCATATCCTTTGTTTTTGTTGGTTTTGTGTTTTACATAGATTTGGGAATCATGATCTTAGGAAAAAAATATTGCGTAGATCTGAAGAAATGATATCTGAAAATTTCCTTTTTTTTCGGGTTTTCAAACTATAATTTTCTGCTGTTGTTCCAACCTTTTGAAACTCAGGTAATTTTCTCTAATTATTTGTTTAGTTTATTTTGAGAGTTTAATAATATTTTTCATTTTTATCAATTTTGTTTTGATATCAGCTTTGACTTCTTACTTTATGTATTTTTAGATTTCATTTTTATATCAAATTTGATTTGTTTTGGTTTAAATATATGTTTCAGGTTTTCTTCTGCATATTTGATCCATTTGTTTTAAATACCTCTTTATTTGCTTTTATCATTTATTTTGAATACCCATTTGTTTTATTTTTATAATTTCTTTTGAATTAACAATTTCAGTTGATATTACTTTAGAAAGAAAAGATTAAGTTTAATCTTATTTAAGAATTTTTTTTTCTACTCACTTTAAAAAGATTGATAATTTTTTATCTCATTTATTATTGTCAACTCATATTCTCTTATTTTCTTTCTAACTTTATTTTTACTTTAATATATCTTATACTTTTTCTCAGTGTTTTAAAAACCGGACCGGACATCAAACCGGTGAGGATACTGGGTCACTGGTTTATTGGTCGAACCACTGGATCATTGGTCGAATCGCATGACTAAACCAGATTAAACCACTGGGTCATTGGAAGCTTTTAGCAGCAAATTATAACAAGGCAAAGTATAACAGGAAGATGCGTAACTTTTGATAATGTCTTAATACCCCATTTCTATTACACTTATACATTGTATGGTTCATAGAAAATCAAACAATGCAAGGTTAATGAACCAGCATATAATTTCTTATACTATCATGATATGGTTAACAATAATAATTGCACATTGCTTAATTTCACTTTATTTCTTGCTTCATGAAACTGCAGGTTTAATACATCAATTTGACAAAAGTCTTATCAGTTGCTTTAAAAAGTGCAGAGTTTTTATGTCCAGTCTAGATCTACTCTAACCTGCTCTATGGCAGGATACACAATGGAAAGGGAAAGTATCGTGTTCTTAAACTATTATTATAATTTGTACTATATCAATTATTGAATAAGCCTGCAGCTATATTATAAACAAATTTCAAGACATCAATAAAACTTACTATAGAGAGTTAATAACTTATTTAGTTTACCACATCTAATCATACTACAATTTTAGTAAAAAAATTAACTATGATAAAAATTATTTTATTTTTATATTTTTATGATCAAATGGTTAATAGTATATGATCGTACCTGATCAGAATGATCGTGAAGGTCTGCAACGTGCTGGACTTCTGTGAACTGGGGAGTGTACCTGCAAGGTACTCCTATGCCAAAGTTTGAGAGCAATGAGAGCAAGTAGAGAAAAGGTGTGATAGAATGAATATTGAATACCTGACCCTCTAGTGAAAGAGGGTATTTATAGCCCCCGGTGTCGGGCCAAGATTTCCTAATTTGGCCAAATTCATTGGAGGCCCACGTGTTAGGAAACTGCCAGAATCCTATGTGGTAGGGTTGAGTCAGCAAATGACTCACATCCTGGGTGGATAAAGCATAGGTTTCTAGGTAGAAGTTACATTGGGTTGGGATTAAGTGAGAACTTGTAAACCAGAGGTTTTTTAGCTTTGAATTGATACTACTAATAATGGATTTCCTTCCTGGCTTGGTAGCCCCCAGAGTAGGTGTTGTTCTATACTGAACTTGGTTAACAATCCTGTGTGTTCAGTTACTTTTAGGCATTATTTTAAATCATGTCTACTTTGCCATTGTATGTTGTTCAAATATCAGTCTCTCGACATCTCTTAATACATCTGATATTTGAATACCAGAATTTCAATTGGTATTAGAGAAGGCATATTGTTTTGAATTTGGACATAATATTGAGTCGCATATTGAGTTGCATTTTGAATAGTTGTAATTATTAAGTGAATGTTATGATGTGTTCATGACATGGTTGTGAAATTGAATATGTTATTGTGAACGGTTAATAACATTGTTGTCGTGATGAAAGTGGTTTTGAATCGAGAAGTGGTGAATTGTGTATGACCTTATCTTCGCTATAAGTATTATCATATGTTCCTTTATACTGTTTGATATCTCACTCCTTATGTTTAAATGTTACCCTTTGTTAGTAACATGCAGATAATGATGAGGAGTAGCCGTTTACCGTTAGTAGCGCGAGTTGGTGTCCATTGCTCTAATACCTAGCACTCGGGGGGATTGATGTTTGTCTTGTTTTCTATTGTCATGTTTAAGTTGGATTATGATTTTCTTTTGTTGAAGTTGTTTTGTTATTTTGTTTATGTTGACAAAGATGCTATTACTTAGAATTTTATGAGTTTGTGAATTCCGCTGCATTGTTTCTAAAGTTGATTTGGTAATGAATTCTCCCTTTTGAGATATGTTATGTATCTGTTTAATGAGCTTGTAATTGTTATGTTTTAAGTTGATAACGCGATGCCCCATGTTGTTTTGAGACTTTAGCACTCTGATTTTCATATAAATCGTTTGGTAGATTTGGGGTGTTACATTGGTGGTATCAGAGCAGGTCGGTACGTCCGACCAAGTTGTCAAGTCGTTGGTCTAACAATTGAGTATTGTTATTTAGTTCTGATTGCTTGTTGTGTTGTAGTGAAGAGTTGAGATGGCTGGAAGGAATGATGCACCAATTGTTGTTACTTTGGAAGCAATGGCTCAAACTTTGCAGAATCAACCGAATGTCGATGAGAATGCTGGATCTCGTAGGTTGGCGACTTTCTAATCGATAAAATACTTGATCTAGACACGGTGAGAATCAATGTACAAATAAAAAAGACGTATACAAATACAATTATAAAAAATAAAATAAATCTAAAATTATAAGATGAAATTAGAAAGAATTTGGCTGCAAGTTTGCAACCAATATACAAATCAAAAGAGATGTATAGAAGTACATTTATAAAAAGAATCTAAAATATAAAATCTATCATATAAGAAAAGTCTACCATTTGGGACTTCTTAGGCTATCCACATCAGCAACTCTTCTATGGTTAATCCACATCAGCACTGTCAATTTTCTATTCTCTCAATCTTTGATTCACGTATCTATTGTTATTCCAATTCCAAAAACGGTTTCATTCACGTATCTATCGCTATTCCAATTCCAAAAACGGTTTCACATGTTCTCTTTTTTCTATCGAACTGTTTCTATTCCAATTCCAAAACGCGGTCTCTCTTTATATCGATTTGTTTCTTCTTCCTCTCAATCTTCATACAAAACTCTCATCCACTCTCGATCGTGAACGGTGGTGCAACCTCTTTCTCAGATGAAAGGGCGCCGATTGTTGGTTGAAGGGTTATGTAATTGATGATTTTGTCGTCGTCGCTCATCTGTTTCACGAGACAGAAGAATCATGACCTGAACTGCAACAACAATAACTCTGTTTCCTTACTCACCCATGTTCCAGAACGACAAACTCATCCATGTTTTCTCTTATCTCATCCATGTTCCAATCACATTTGAACTCCATTGTGAATAATATTCATCATCGTCAACAACTTCGACAACGCCTACAACAATAACAAATGCGATATGAAGAACACAGTTCTACTGCATCACGTAAAAATGCGATGTCATTTCGAGTTCACGCATTAAAGAAACAAACATGGTTGAATTTAACTCAAGGTATGGAATTCATAAACCCTAATCCATATTTTTTTTATGTTTCTCTTTCTCACTCGATTCTTTTCACTCTTTCACTAATTTGCTATTGGCGGTGCAGATTCTAATCGTATTCATCAATTGTAGATTGAAGAACTTTCAATTTCGTTTCTGGAGCAAATGGTATGCGTGCTCTTTTCTGTGATGTTTCTTGAATTCGCTGTTATATGTTTTTCTTAATCGATTTGTGTTTGTTTAAATTAAATTGTTTGGCTTGGGATGCTCTCTCAAATGGATCCAGCAGTGATTGCATTTTGTGACAAGATTGCAAGCCAGGGTGGCCCAGTTCAGATATTGGTTCTAATTTATATGACTGGTCATGCTTATAAGCCTTATGGTGTTTGTTATTTGATTTCCAATTATTAATACATTCCTTATCAAACGATTGACAATGCTCGGGTTATTTTTGACAAGGCAGTGCAGGTTAACTATAAAACGGTGGATAATTTGGTCGGTGTCTGGTGTGAGTGGCTTAAATTAGAGTGGAAACATAAGAATTTTACAGGAGCAACAGAGCTTATGAGGCGGCCTACTGCAGAGCCACCAGTCGAGGTTAAACTAAAAGGTATTCTCTTTTCCCATATAATTGTTCACATTCAACTCTCCTAATTTTTAACCATGTTATTTTAATTTTCTAATTGTCAATAAGTGTTAACTAATGATTGCGTTTATATTGTGATTTTCTTTTAGTGGTGACTGATGGGATTCAACCGGTTCAGATGGGACTTCATAAATCATTGACATTGTGGACCTTTTATGCTGATTTGGAGGAAAGTCTAGGTAATTTGGACGTCTGTTGGATTTGAATAAAGATATATATCAAGACAAACTTGAATATCTGTTGGATTTGAATAAAGGTATTTCATTTATGATTAATGATTGTTGTTTTGTTGCAGATGATGGAAAGTTAGACACTGAGTTAGATTCAGGTGAATTTTGGGCCCTCTTTGGTGGTTTTGCTCCCATTGCAAAAAAGGTAATCAATGAGGATTATATATTTACCTATCATCCCAAAGGAATTAGTGTTTCTTGAGTAAATGTTTTAATTACCTTCTTACAGATTAGGATTATATATTTACCTATCATTCATTAGCATTTTCATGGGCTATGTCGTATAGTTTCATTGACATGTTTGCATGTTTTTATTGAACAACTCTCTTTCAGATAATCAAGACAGCAACCTGTGGAGGCATGGCATAATGGAGCTCTTTGTGGTCAACTGTATCATCTTTTCTTTCTTAGCCCTCTAGAAAATATGAATATACTTTTCTACATGTACTTGACCAATACCCGGTTCATTGTTTGAGGTCTGGATCTGCATGAACCTGTTCCTTTAGGTAGCAAAGAGTCCCATAGGTGTCGAATCTGTTGATGGATGAGGGAGAGCGAAATGAGTTTGCATCGTTTCTTTCAGGGATGCTGTTTTCGCCTTTTGGTTGTAAACCGTCGCTTAGATTAACTGGGAGAGACAGTGTGAATCCACAATCAGTGAGTATTGCTCCAATGGTTGAGACATCGAAAAACAGGTTAGACATTTATAAATGGTTCATATTTAAACATTTATACTCATTTGTTATGTCCATATCCCTCCCTTTTCTTCGGTCTTCTCTTCTTCCTTTTAGTTTCCTCTTTCAATTCATATATCCATTGCATCAATTTTTTCTCTTCTGCATCTTCTTTAACAGCTCCTTCCTTCTCCATCCCATTTACCACGTCTACCAAATCTTCGCCCCCAATTCCATTCTCTTGCTCTTTCCCTCACAATCTCCATCTCAAGTTACCACCAATCGTCTCAACTCCCACCACCTCCGTTGAAATCATAAAATCCCCAATCTCCGTCATTCCTAACAAGGTTCTTCCGTTTCGGGTTGGACACGGGTTTTAATCTCCTACTCTATTTGATTTTACCATTGTCATATAGATCTAAGGCTGGCAAAAATAGTTCCTAATTTCTCTGTAATATGTAATCGTTATCGCGTCGGAGCAATCAAGAAGGTATATAAGCATCTTAATATTTTGCAGATGATTTGTATAATATATCTTTTGATCTTTTAAGTAATTTTGTTATGTTTTTGTTTTTACTTCTACAGAATACAAGAAGATGGTGGAGGAGTTGTACAAATCTCCCGCGGCTTAATTTAGATCTCAGAGTTCTCATGGATTTTATTTCTCTATGTCTGATGGTGTTTGGTTCTTGATTGTATTGGTAGTTATGTTTATATTATACTAACCCTTTTCTTACATTCATATAGAGCGTCCCAAACCCAGGTGGATATCGATAGAATCGTCACCGATACAACAGAAGGTAAGTTGATTTTCATAAATTTCTTTATTTACAATTCCTTTCTCTCATTTGTTTCTATGTTAAATCATTGAATCAATTCATTTGTTGCTATGTTTTCTATATTTGTTACATTTTTTATTTCATTTGTTGATTCAGGTTATACGACGTGACACAATATTAGGAAGATCATTCCGACGTCATGACTATCACTGGGAATCAAACATTTTGTAATGGCTAAGTGATATATAAAATAAATAGTTACGCTATGTGAATTGAACTGATATGTACTGATTTAGCACCGATTGATTTTATGCAGGTTTTGGGAAGTCTCAAACAACTCATCAGAATTGAATTGATAAGCACTGATGGAGCACTGATATCTCTTTAAATGATTATTAAGTTTATGCATACACAAGACAAATTTTAAATGGCTTGAAGTATCTTCATGTTTTGATTAAAAATAAAGAAATGGTAGGTTTCTTTATTTATTGAAAACTGTGTTTATGATTATGAAGTGCGTGGATGTTGGTAGGTTTAAGCTTGCATTATAAACGAAAACAAGATTGACATGATGCTGGTACACATTACTTTAAAGAATGCTACATTGAAGGCTCCATTGATTCCACTTTTGAAAATGGCAGATCCATCTACAAGGTAATGTCTCTATTGTTTTGTTATTGGTATGGAAATTTTTCTTCTCATATTTTTTCGTTACATCCCTCCTGATATTCCTTTCTCACCTTTCTGTTACAGCTTTTGTTATCCCCTTTCTCCGTTAAGGCTTTTGTGCTGAATCCGGTTTTATTGAGTTATGCACGTTTGGTTTAGTAAGAAGGTCGGTTCGGTTTTTTTGAATTCATGCATAGCTGCTGCATTTATTCTTGGTTCTGGACTATTGTCTAATTGTTGCAGGTGCAGAGCATTTGGTTTTTGCATTGTGTCGGGTGCAAGGTTGATTCGGTTTGGCTTTGGTTTGATGGCATGCATTCAATTTTCTTATGTTCTTTAATTTCCAGTTTTGTTCTATCATTTTTGTAGCATCCTCCAAGGGACGGCCGCGGTAAACTAACAACTTCTTTCGGACCAACATACCATGGCCCAGTCGCCCATCATTTATAGTTTCAAAGTTATGGTAAGGAATGTAAGATGGTAATCGTGGCAGACCAAATGCTGCCGGTTTGAAGTATGTTTGAATACCATATGCAGTTCTCAGAAATCTCACAAGGGGGGTCAATAAAATTCTCAGTTGACAACATAGAGCAAAATGCTTGGTAATTGTATTTGAAGTCTATGAAATCTAGGAAACTTTCTACATTCAAGGAAATCAGTGATTTTACATTAGGTCAGTATTATCATTTTGTTAATATAATTTAGCATCACTTGGTTGTAATGACATATTGAATGCATTAGGTTTGGTGAAATATTCAACCAGACTCTTCCTATGAATCACATCTTTTCCTCTTGCTCATATAATTGCTTCTTTCTATTCTATATCAACATAATTAATTCCCAACGTTGCATTTTTCTTTTTGTGTTATCATGAACCGATCAAAGCAACACGTTTTCGACAGTGTGCGATTTCAACATGGTATATCTGTGGTGGCGGCAACAAGTTTTCGACCGCAACTGTGGTACTGGTCAGGAGCTGCTGTAATATTTGAGTTGTGATACCATTGTGAGAGGCATGCTGAACATGTACTTCTCTTTGTCTTTTCCATAATTTAGCTTTGCAAAACAGTGTTTTTCAAAATTACAATGATTATTATTGACAGATTAGAACTAGATATAGGCAGGGCATACACGATCTTGGGCCTTAGCCTACCCTGACACACATGTTCTGGTGGCCAGCTGAAAGCAATTTTCCAAATTGTCTTGCTTTAAAACCTTGATCATGACCATTTTTATGAGTCCCATTATCATTACTTATGTAGTGTTTTTGTGTAGCAGGTGTGGGATGTGAGAATCCGGAAGATTGATCCTTCAAACTCACAAAACAGATTGTTGATAGAATCTTCTAGAGATATCACAATAAACATCCGTCAGGGGCTTGATACCATTGACATTGTAACCAGTGCAAGCTTAGTTTCCCCTAAATGGCGGAACATCTGCAAGTATCCTCAGGTGTGGCACACCATTAGTATGACCGGAAGCTCTTCACACTGGAATGATTCGGATCTGGTGAAGATTTGTTTTAATGTTACTGAACAAAGTCGCGATCATTTGGAAGAAAATGATATTGAACGTTTTTCCAATAACGATCTCCTTATATGCATAGCTGAGAAGTATATATATATATATATATATATATATATATATATATATATATATATATATATATATATATATAACTTTATATTATGCATGTTTTTTAAAAATAATTTATTCAACTCAAATTTACAGAGCCAGTAACCTACGATGCATGCGGCTTTTAAATAACTGGGGAATCTCGGAGATTGTATTTGCTGAGTCAGTGAGAAAGCTTCCAAAGTTGGAGGAGGTGGACATTTCAATCTTCTATTTTTCAAAGTTATCTCTTGGAATCATTGGCCTGTCTACTTTTGTAAGGTTAGAGTTGAAAATTTAAGAAGGTTTGAATTTTCATTCACCAAACATTCTCTGTGTTTTGAATGAGTGTTGGTTAGTTAGTTGTACACTTTTGTTTTTCCTTACTAAAAAACTGTGGATCAGTAAATTCCTTTTTTTTTTTTTGGTTAGGACTATTTGTGTTGAAGGGAATTGCTACTGTTGAGAATCAGATTCCGATTTCTACAAACTTGTGTTTTTGTTTATTGAGCTTTCAGCTACATGTTTTCCAAATGATTCTGTTGTTGAGAATTGAGAATAATGATTTCTGTTATGGGTTGTAATAGGGTTGAGCATCTGTGCAAACAAGTGTTAGAAGAGAAAAAGGGTAAATGAATGATGATAAGTTGGTTACTATGAGAGGAGAAGTTATGTCTCAACAAGTTGATGATTCAGTTTCTTCTAAGATGGAAAAGGATTTGAAGACAAATTTAGGATACCAATCTACTTCTTTGCCACGCTTAGGTTTATGCTCATTTGCTTTATCTATATTAGTTTATTCTTTCATGCTTTTATGTAATTGATGATTATGAAATACTATGTATCATTGAGTTTGTGACGTCTAGATTGTGATGAATGCTATTGGTTTTGTCCCGAAGGACTATTGCTTCTGACTTGCCTTTGTAAGATTGATTCAATAGGTTTGGTTTTATTAAATTATGTTCACGAAGGTTTGGAACATTGCATCACAGCAACTACAAGGAATCCCGAATTTTATACAAATATTCTAATTTAGTATGCAAAGTTGAATTCAACTGTATAATAAAATATTATTTTTGTTAGAATGAACTCATACTTTTAGAGGAATTTTTAGAATTTATTGCAATCTCAATGACTATTCCACGCTAATTAAAAACTGTAAAGAAAAGTAATTAAGTTATGGTGAATGATTGATAAAAAAAGTCAAATACAAATATTGAAAATATGATTTTTTTTTATAAGGTATTTAATATATTATTGATTTCTTTTTAAGTTATTAAATTATTTTTAATTTAATATACAATACTTCTCGATTTAAAATTAAATATGAAATCTATCTGGTATATCCGGTCCAGTCCAAACCAGTACACATGCAGACTCACGGGTAACACAAAGTACCGTTGGAATACACGGGTAACCATATCAAAATTATAGTAAATGCACGGCTAATAATTATAGTAAATGCAAAATTATTGTGAAAGCAGGGATAAGAGTACCGTGTGAATGCACGGGTAATCAACCCAAAATTCGTGTAAACGCACAGGTATCTACTATTATCAATTTCAAACTATTTTTATTTTCGAATACAATAATTTTTAAGACAATATATAAATAATCAAATTATATTATTGATGTCTTTGTTTTAAATATTACAAAATTGATACACTATTGTTTTTATTTAAAAAAATATGTCTTTCATTTTAAAATATGTCTTTCATATCTTCACTCCCCACGATTCGATATAAAAATACCCACGATTCGATATAAAAATATTTGTAAACAAATGCGCGTATCAATCTTCCTTTATATCTTCATATTTACTTTTTCATATCTTCATATCTTCACTCCCCATGTAAAATAATTATACGATTTATTTTTTATATATAGAATAATATATTTGATTTGTAAATTGATTTTAATCAATTAATATTAACGGGAACATTAAGTTAGTGATCAAAATATTGAATATTAACGACAATATTAAATTACTGATAAAAATATTGAATATTAACGGAAAAATGAAGTTACTGATCAAAAGATTGAATAATAGCAGAAACATGAATTTACTGATAACGGGAACATGAAGTTACTGATCAAAATATTGAATATTAACAGGAACATGAAGTTACTGATCAAAATATTAATATTAACGGAAACATGAAATTTCTAATCAAAATATTGAATATTAACGGGAGCATAAAGTTACTGATAAAAATATTTAATATTTACAGGAACATGAAGCTACTGACCAAACTATTAATATTGACCGGAGAATAAACTAACTGATAAAAATATTTAATAATAACGTGAACATGAAGTTACAAATCAAAATATAAAATATTAACGAAAATATAAAGTTACTAATCAAAATATTGAATCTTAACAAAAACATGAAATTACTCGATCAAAATATTGTATATTAACGATGGCTCTGATGTAAAGAGGGAGGAGATTACTAACATGTTGTCAGTTTTTAATTACTCGGTAAAGTTGTTTCCTGTTAAAAATGTTATATGTCAAATATGGAACCTACTGATGCCAAAAACTATTCATCTGGTATTCAAGCAGGTAGTTATGTTAAACACAAGAAATTTGGTAAAACTAGGACTGATTATGATTTTCCTTCTCGTGGCAAGATCATTGTCATGTCTTCAAGCTTATTTTACCCATGTGCTTGTGTTTTCTAAATGATATGAATATCTATATAAATCAATAGAGAGATATATGTTGGTTTTTAGTTGAAACGAATCCAGGTTTTACTCTATTCTTTAATTTCTTTTCCTTTATTTCCATTTTATTTTATTCATGAAGATCAAGTAGGAAGTCATGAGATACAACTTATTGCTTACAGTTGCTTGTACCAATGTTGGGGAAATGATCTACTACGTATGCACAAAAAGTAAGATTATATTGTTAATTCAATTCAGAAAACTCTAAGTTGATTGAGATTTTCATGACAAAAATATTTTTAAAATTTAATTAATTAATATATACGGTCATTTTCCTACAAATATTAATATTATGATTTAATATATGATTTTTATAATTTAATAATATTAATATTTTAATAATTTAAAATATTATCCTATTATATTATCCTATTAATTTACTTTAACAAAATAATTTTCTTTTTCAAACATCTTTTATTATTATATTAACTTTCTCATAAAAATTGATTTTTCCCTATCATCTTTTATTTTCCTCAACCACAATGTGCGTACACGACGGGTACCCGTGCGAACGCACGGGTAAGACACTAGTAATAAGATAAAATTAGAAAGAATTTGACTTCTTCATAAGGTGATTATGTTTAGTTTAGAAAAAACTTTATAGAAGAATGAAAAATAGAAGAAAACAAAGACAACCATAAAAGAACTTATCTTTTAAATATTTTTTATTTATTTTTTGTTCTAAGTGCTTTTGTTTCTATTTTTTAAAATTAATTTGTGTTAAAGTTAATATTTGTCATATAAAAATTATTTAATTTGAGTCTTTATCACTAATATATTATAGATATTAAAATCAATATACTATCTAACTTAAACATAATCAAACTTAAATATAAGCAATTTTATAAGGATTGAAACAAAATAATAATGACTAAAAATAAAATACAAAACTTATGAAAAACCAAAATTTTAAAAAGTTAAAAATAAAAAACAAATGTTATGCTATGAATATTTATGTTTGTGGATGTCCATCCATCTCCTAGTTTTTCATCTTCCAATTCCATATTTAATATGTGTTTAATATGTGTGATTTTCTATCTCCCTTGAGTCCTATAAATAGAGACCCGTATTACAATGTAAAGCACACTTCCGATAATATAATATTGTTTTCTCTCTTCTCTTTCTCTCCTCCATGTATCATTCATCTCTATATTAATTTGGTAAATTTCATAACACGTTATCAGCACGAAACTCTACCAAACTTGAAAAAAATTGAAGCCCTAACTGTTAGAGGTAATATTAGTTAATTAATTTATTATTTTACTTTCTCATTATCGGTATTGAATTTTTATTTTATATCTTATTAAATTATCAATAATCTCTGAAGGATTACAAAATAACATGTTTGTTATATAGTTCCTGAAGAACTTAACAAATATCCATTAAAGATTGTATTAAGTTTGTTATATAGTTCCTGAAGAACTTATCAAACATCCTTGAAGGATTGTAAATATTATTATTTTTATTACTAAAAGATTTGTGATTGAGTTCCTGAAGAACTACAAAATGTGATTGAGTTCATGAAGAACTATAAAAAAAATTGTGATTATGATTGAATTCCTGAAGAACTACACACACACAAAATAATCTCTTAAACTAATGTTAAGATATCTCAAGAGGATTGCTTAAAAAATTATTTTTCTTAATCTATGTGAATATTTGTGACATGACTTTGAAGGGATTTTTTTTTTTAGCTTCCTAGAAGAATTATGCAAGTAATTGTTTCTTTTTATCACTACGAGGATCATTTGTGATATATAATTCTCGAAGAGTTAAATTTTTAAAATAAGGATTTCTCACACCTTAAAATGTTGTATCTAGAATATTAGAAGAATTTCATCATGATATTAATGAATCCCAGAAGGATTGGATCACCTATATTATCAAATTCTAGATGGATTGGATCAATAATAGTGAAGTGTTCCAGAAGGATTTCACAAGGAAATTTGTGTGTGTCGATGTAAAAAAAATTGTAATATACTCATAAAATGTTTGTCATTCCAGAAGAATGACATGAGCGACTCTAACACATCCTAGAAGGATAACTATATTTTTGGATTACTGTAAGTTTCTAGCATTTGGCTATGTTAAAAACTTATTAAATTTGTTAGAGTATAAATTATTTCATAATTAGAATTATAAATCTATATATTTCATCTATATATATATATGATGATATAATTTTAGTGATATGATTTTGTATGATTTTGATAATAATATGATAATATGTTCATATGCATGTGTATGATTAAAGTGTTAAATCATGAGATATTATTAGAATAATCAATGTTTGCGGATACAATTTCTTTATTCACATTATTTCTAAATATTGATATTTTAACAAAAGAATTAAAACATTGCAATCTATTAAAGAATATATCAATAGTCTAAAGTTGTTACATATTTTAAAATTGTTATAATAGTGCTTAGATTTCTCATATAAATTTTAATTATACTATTCTTTTCTTTTTACAAGTATAATGTATGGATGACATTTGTTAGTCCATCTTAAAGGCACATGAAAGTAAGCTTATATTTTTTGATAGAGTCGAGATTCGAATGAACTTTAATCCTTTACATTCCATTTTTGTGTGTTCTCATTATGTCTTGCCAAATATTTTCGTCATAGATAATTCACATGAATTATATTGGAGGTATTGAATATTTTTATATCACACAAATGAATTTGGACATAAAATGTATAATAGAAAAGCTATAAGCTTTTCCCTCGGGCTTGTACTACACTTATATCAGTACAATTTAAGCACATGTCATTGTAAACCAGTAGTTTACAAATTACACTTAAATGTGTCGTTGGTAAAACCGGTTGGGTCATCTCGGATAAAATATGATGCGAATAATTTTTATTGAAGAACCAGAAGTTTCTTCAATCCAGTCAATTTTTGTGTGTTTCTAAAGGAAAATAAAAAATTTGAGAAATTGCATTTTTATGACATTAATTGTTGCATCGACTAAAATATCATGCATATGTCTCTACTCACAACCAGAAGTTTGTGAAATTATTTTCTCAACTAATTAGACTAAGATCTTGTTTTCTGGAATTTTTTTTGAAATTCTTGTATAAGTATCACATATATTATTAAAATTGATATTGAATATCATGTGATATATGTTCATAAAAAGAAAATGGACCCAAAGATCCATTCTTTAGACGTCTAAAGTTAATTATATGATTGATACTTATGAGATCATCAATTCTAAATTATATATTTGAAACACCCAAAGTATGATATTAAGATATTTATTCGCATTAAGCCAACAAGATACTATATTTTAGTCCTCCCTAATTTATTCTAATACTTCTCATCTTAGTGAACATTTGGATGTGTTGTGTATATTCCAATTACTCCAATATAGTATATTAAGATGAGTCATGAAAGAATATTGGAAAAATATAATTAATATGACTCTCAATTTTGAGGATATAATTTGAGAAAATAATCAAATAGTTGATTGCAGCCAAGTAGGCTAATTATCACTTGATAAATTAATTTTACGAAGGAGAGGGAATAAGCAACTGAAATCATGAACAAGAAGTTCAAATGAACAGCTCAAATCATGAACAAGAAGTTCAAATGAACAATTTAAAATAAATTGTTGTCTTGATCCTCGCACAAATCAATATGAACCAAAAGTTCAAAATATTATTCATTTGCAAAGTTTATGAAATAAATTATCAGCTGATAATACTCCACTCAAAGTGGATTCTCCTATTGGATAATATATTATTACAAATGAGTTGTTGATGCGCGTGAAGCGTGGTATGAAAGTCGGTTCCAATGTTAAAAGTCCTCTACTAAGAAAAGAAACTAAAGATGACCCAAGTGAGGATATGAAAATGCTAAGAGCACTTTGACCTAATTTAATTTCAGTTTCAGAAGAACAAATTAAGTACTTGAAATATGAAATAAAGAGATCTCGATAAATCATGTCATGGATGAAATGGAATGGAACCGAAATTGAGATAACCAAATAAAGTCAATATTGAAAATGTCTTTGTATACAATATAGCGCTAAAAGTGATCAATGATAACGAGGATCATGAGTCAAAGTCTATTAAAGATTGTAGACTAAACCATAATTGGCCAAAATAAATATATCCAATTGAAGAAGAATTAAACTCATTTTACAAGTGACTCACTTTAGGACATGTAGTCCGAACACCTCAAGGTGTGAAACTAATTGGATATAAATGAGTTTTTGTGAAAAAGAAAAATAAGAATGATATAAAGTTTGATTTATTTCCCAATGATTTTCACAAAGACCTAAGATTGATTTTGATAAAAACATATTCACCTGTAGTGGATTCAATCGAGTTTTGATAATTAATTAGCCTTGTAACACATGAAGGGCTAAATTTGAACATGATAGATGTAATGACATCTTATTTATATGGTTAACTTAATAGTGACATTCACATGAAACTCCCTGAAGGGTTCAATATACCAGAGGCACATAATTATGGATCTCGAGAAAACTACTACATCAAATTGAACAAGTCTCTCTATGGACTGAAAGAATATGGATGCGTATAATTGCCTCAGTGAATATTTACCAAATGATGAATATACAAATAACTAAATTTGTACTTGTATTTTCATAAAATGATGTGGAAAAGAATTTTCTTAAATAAAGAGTTTGAGATGAAGGATCTAGAAAAGATAAAATATGTCTAGGTTTGCAAATTGAGCATGTGGACAAAAGAATATTTGTACATCAAGAAGGCTATTTAGAAAAGTGTTGAAATGATTCTATATGGACAAATGTCACATGTTGCCTACTCCAATATGGTTGTTAGATCATTAGATGTGGAGAAAGATCTTTTTAGGCCTCGAGAAAAGGATGAAAATTGCTTGGTCCAGAAGTACCATATCTCAGTGCAATTGGAGTACTAATGTACCTTGCTAATTATACACATCATGATATATCATTTGCGGTCAATCTATAAGTAAGATAGAATTATTTACCTACACGAATAAATTGGAAAGTGGTCAAACATATACTTCGTTATCTTAGAGATGCAGGTTACTTGTCAGATTCTCACAATGGTAGATCAGAAAGAGGTTATTTGTTTACATGTTATGGTACAACCATTTCATGGAGATCTATGAAACAACTCATGGCAACAACTTCATCAAATCCTGCATAACTATTAGCACTACATAAAGTCACTTCCAAGAAGAAATTTTAAGCAACTACTACAAGTGATATCGTCTCACATGTAAATGTCCACATGAGGGGGAGAAATACATATGTTTTGCACTCTTTTTTCCTTCACCATGGTTTTTTCCCATTGGGTTTTCCTAGTAAGGTTTTTAATGAGGCAATTCACATTCAAAGAATATTGTACTCTTTTTCCTTCACTAGAATTTTTCCCACTGGATTTTTTTCTAGTAAGATTTTAACGAGGTATATCCTCAATGGGCATCCAAGGGGAAGTGTAATGAATATTTATGTTAGTGGATGTACATCCATCTCCTATATTGATTTGGTAAATTTCATAACATGTTATATATTTATAGAGGATAATTATATTTTTAAACTTAAAATATATATATATATATATATATATATATATATATATATATATATATATATATATATATATATATATATATATAAAAGGAGTAGTACTATATGTTGTTTTCTCTTTTCAAAATAGTAAATAGAACTACTATTTGTAGATGTCATTTTCAAGATTTTTTGGAAAAATAAATATATACTGTTTTGAAGTTGTTGCCATGCTTACATTTATTATCATATAATATTAAAGTGTACAGTGTTATGTGAATGTTACTAACATTAAAGTTGAAGGAGTAGTCCTATATAAAAACATGGTTTGTATACATGGACAACAATTATATGCAAAGAAATAATTGAAAAATGGCATTTTTAATTCCCTTTTTAACATTTATTAATCTGTTTGAAATTGTGTTGGTGGTTGATGTGATCAAAGGAGAACCTCTAGTTCTAGCACTATTTGCATTTTTTTTCAATTATTTCCTTGCATATAATTGCATTCCATGCATACAACACTGTCTATATATAATACTAGTTCTTCAACTATAATATTAGTAACATTCATATAACATTGTAAGCTTTAATATTATATGATAATAAATGTAAACATGGCAAGAGCTTCAAAACAATATATATTTGTTTTTCCAAAAAAATCTTGAAAATGACCTCTACAAATAGTACTACTCCTCACTATCTTGAAAACAACATAGTACTACTCTTTACAATTTTTCTAAAATTTAAATATAATTATCCTCTATAAATATATAACATTTGTTTTTTATTTTTAACTTTTTTTTATTTTGGTTTCTCATACATTTTACTTTTACTTTTAGTCATTATTATTTTGTTTTAATTCTTATAAAATTGCTTATATTTTAAGTTGATCCTTGTAAATATTAATGATAAAGACTCGAATCAAATAATTTATATATTATAAAGATTAGTTTTAATGAAAATTAATTTTATAAAAATAAAAACAAAAGTACTGAGATCAAAATATTAATAAAAAATTTTATAAGTATGAAAAGTAAATTAAAAGATTAAGTTCTTTTCCGTTGTCTTTGTTTTCTTCCATTTTACTTTCTTCTATAAAAATATTTATAAACTAAACATAGTCATCTTATGAAGAAGTCAAATTCTTTCTAATTTTATCTTTATTTTTTTAGATTTTAGATTTTTTTTTTTTATAATTGTAGACATCTGCTTTGATTTGTGCATTAGTTGCAGCCAAATTCTTTCTAATTTCATTTTATATTTTTATATTTTATTATATATTTTATAATTATAAATGTCCACATCTCTTTTAATTTGTACATTAATTCTCACCGTCTAGATCAAGTATTTCATTATTTGATTAATTTTTTTATTTTTTTATTTATAGAAGTTATCAGAATTAACTAATTAAAACATAATTGATTTGTAAAAAAATTGATAAGTCAAATTAGTTGATAGTTATGTACGAACATCATAGATAGAATCGTGAGTTTGAACATTATTATATATATATATATATATATATATATATATATATATATATATATATATATATATATATATATATATATATATATATATATAAGATGAAACATGTAATTATTTAAAAATTCTTTTTAACATTTATGTCTACTCATTATATAACTCATGAACTTTTATATATATATATATATATATATATATATATATATATATATATATATATATATATATATATATATATATATATATATATATATATATATAACGTCCAATAAAAATAAGATATTTAATAGTTATTCTAAACAAAATTAAATATTGGATGAATATCTATTAAATATCTTATTTTTATTGGAATTTATATATATATATAATATATATATATATATATATATATATATATATATATATATATATATATATATATATATATATATATATATGGTGATGATTTTTATTGGATGATGGTCATCTGTCCCTGCAAAAGCTGCAAATGTCTGCCAATCAGCGACGTTTATTTTACGTCGCTAGTTTCACACGTGTAGGACACGTCGCTAGTCAGTCAACGGTCACAAAAATCTGCACAATGTCTGTTTGAGTCAGGTTACTTTATTAGCGACGTGAACATCATGTCTCTAGTTTGAATTTCAAAATTTTTAAACTCCTCCTTTTGAAATCCACCGCCCATTTTTATTTTATTTTATTTTTTTCAAGTATCGACGTGATGGTAATGACACTATTTTTTTAAAAAAATTAAATATGCTGACACACACAATTGTAATTTGTAATACTTTATAAATATAATATGTAGTGACGTGATTATCACGTCGGAACAGCCATTAGTTTAACACGTGATAATCACGTCACTATATTAAGCAGTTAGGGAGCTTGTTTCTTGTAGTGATATACGTAAAAAAAAAAAAGACGTGTTTTGAATGATTAAATATATACTAAGATTGTTTAATGGTAAAATTGTTTTGATCTCTTTAGAAAGTAATGTATGATGATATTTTCAAGATGCTTTAATAATATAGGTTGTAGGCTGTATCATTCAGTTTTGATAAGTCGCTCTAAAATTTAATTATGAATTATTTTATCAAGTTAATTCATATTCATTGATTTAATGTTTAATAGGCTTTGAGGTGTGTGCTTAATTAACTTAACTGGTAGCAATACTACTACCATAAAAAACGCATTTATATATTAATTTTATTAACTAAATTAATGAGTAATTTATTAAGCTTTTAATTAATAAGAGATTAATATAATTAATATGTTTATGTATTAATTTTAAATATAATAAACTACAAATATTTTATGAATTCATATGTCAAAATTGTTGTTGCTCACTTGCGACTTTTCTAACATTTTTTTAATATTGATTAAAGTTTGATCCTAAGAAGACTTTGATGGTGGTAGTATTGATGTCACTTAAGTTAATTAAGCCCACACCTCAAAGCCTAATAGACATTAACTCAATGAATATGAATTGACTTGATACAATAACTGATAATTAAATTTTCGAACGACTTATCGAATGTGAATAATAATACAATTTGTATCCATTAAAGCATCTTGAAAATATCATCATATGTTACTTTATAAAGAGATCAAAACAACTATATCATTAAATAACCTTAGTGATATTTTAATAAGGTTAACTATATTTTTAAACATTGAAAACAAGAAAGTTTTTATATATATATATATATATATATATATATATATATATATATATATATATATATATATATATATATATATATATATATATATATATATATATATATATATATATATATATATATATTGCAATTTCTTTAGAATAACTACTAAATATTTATTTTCATTGATCAGAATATATAAGAAAGACTCTAAGTTTTCTTAATTTTGTAATAAGTTAGATTTCCACATTTTTCATTTGATGAGAGGGTTTGGTCTAACTCCTTTTTTTTAAGTTTTTTTTTTCTGTTTTCAAATATTCTGCAGTGATGATTGAAAAGAGTTTATATAAAATAATATCTCTGTTTTTTTTTTGGTAAAAGTAAGTTAATTAATTTTTAATAAGAAGAATAGTCTTGTGTAAAGAGATATAAAGTTTGAAAATGATTTGTATAAAGTGACACTCTCAATTTTACAAATCTTTTTTATTAAAAAGAATTAAATTAAACTTTAATATATAACTAATTTACACTTACTGCATATATATATATATATATATATATATATATATAGTTTTTTGTAAGGAAAACGTTTCAAAATATATCATACAAATAACTCTCACTAAAATAAATAAACAAATAACTCTCACTAGAATAAGTAAATAAAACAAGAACTTTTAAACAGTTTTAGATCACTAATTAATGATATAATTTTGAGTTTTCATTTTGATTTCCGCCAACTGTTAGTAAAAGATTTATACTCTTTACAATGCACCTCATGTATGTAGATTGGTTTATCTACTATCAAACCATTAAAAAAAGAAGTTCACCATTTTATCCAAATTACTCTTTTTTGTTTTAACAATTTATAAAGCAAAAAGGACTAAATTGTCTTTTCATAATCCAACCATTTTATTCAACTTCCTAACAAACCAAAATGCAACACATGTCCTCAATCATTCACTTTTCAAATTATTATTTTTCTTTTCTCTCTCCAATATTTTGACTTACATTTTAATTTTCTCTATCTCAATTTTCTCTTTTATTTTTTATTTTTTAAATATAAATAAATTAATAAATTGAATTAACATAATTATTAAAAATATTATTTTTAAATGTCAAAATTATTCATAATTATTAAAAAAATATTTTTAAATGTTAATATTTCTATTTTCTCACTGAAAACTATCAGCAAATGAGAAACTATTGTGTATTTAGCAATTGTTTTATTTGAGACATAAAATTCTTATTTTCAAATGTCAAAATTTTTATTTTTCTCACGGGGCACTGTCAATAAAATATCTACATGTTTATTTAAATAAAATCTATATCATAATAAATAAATTTGTAACGGGACACGATTAGTTAAATTCACACAATTTGTTTTATAAATATTGCTTTTAATATGCATTTGAGTATAAAACCATCATACAAAATTATTCTAACCTATGCAAATGCATGAATATCATTATTCTTTATACAATTATATTTATCATTTAATATTATAAATATCTAAACAAATTATATATATATATATATATATATAATATCAAATAAATGTACCTGTGCGGGAGCACGGGTGGTTGACTAGTTATTTGTCATAGTGGAGTTTGAAGAGTGCCGAGAGGGATAGTAACGGGTCAGACCGGGTGCGGGTTTTGCACTATCTAAACTCGTATCCGAAATCGGCACTCAAATCTGAATTCAAACTCAAAGTTTGTTTGGGTGGTAAAATAATACTCACGCCAACACCTGTTGGATTCGAATTTTATCACCCAAACCCAAATTCGTAACAAAATACAAAAAATACATTTTTTTCTATATATTCCTACAACTTTTCACATATATATATAAGCGTGTGTGATTTTAGGTTTCGGGTACGGATTTCACACTACCCAAATCCGCACCTAAAATATCGGGTGGCACCCAAATCCAAATTCAATCAACTTAGGTTTTTACCCGTGATTTGGGTTCGAGTCCAGGTGGAGCCTGCGGGTTTGGGTCTATTTGTCATCCCTATATGCAGAGTATTAATGAGTACAACAAAAAGAAGGTATAATAAAAATACAACAAAAATATAATACCACGAGCAAAACATTGTATCAAATTTTATTAGAAAATAAATGTAGAAGAGAAAGAAATTAAGTATATTTCTATCTTCTCATATAATTGAAAGACCTACTACTAGAGTAGTTACTCATCCTCTAGCATGAATACATGAATTTTTTCTATTACATAGACTAATTATTCATTTAATTTATTTGATTATATTTTGACAAAAATAGAAGTGCACATTTAATTTTATTTATCAATAATCTAGAACTAAAGATAAAGGGATAGTTTATAAAAAAAATGCTAACGAGTGCTCCCGGGACACTGGTTAAGAGATTAAAAAAGTAAGTTGAATATTGTTTAATAAACTAAAAAGATACTCCCTCCGTTTTTTATTATACTCCTGATGTATATGAAGGAGTGTGGTTCGTTCGAGAAAGTCCGATCTATCTATTTCTGAGATGTTTGGATTTTTCAAAACTCCAATGCAGCCTTCCAGGCCCGCGAGAATAAGTGATCGGACTAGGATAAGGTTGTTAGGCTGAGGTCAAGTAATTCCTGCTACTTAGTCGGTAGTTTGACCAACTGCCTAAAGGTTGAAAAAATTGTATTTAAATATAAGTCGCTTTACAATTTTAATGAATAATTAATGCTATTTTTCCTATTATATCCTTAAATATTTATTATTATCTCTCATTTCAATTATATAAATTTATCTTCCACATGTCATTAATGAAGGATAATTTTGTAAAAACCTTCATAGTTTCTCATTTTCATACAACAATTATTATTTTTCTTAATCTGTGTGAAAAGTCTAAAACGACTTATAATAAAAAACGGAGGAGTATATTTTTATCCAAAATATATGTATTTAATGCATTGAAAACATAAATACTTAACTTTGTTAAAGAATATTGTGTTTATTCAATGCAAAGAATCTAGAATATTTTTTTTATTTGGAATGCTTAACCCATAAAAAAATATGAAAATTTTAGGTTGGCTAATTTTTATTCTTATTTTATCCTTTAAAATTTTTAGGTTAAATTACTCCCAAGGTCCTTTAAGTTATTTAATTGTAACAGTTTGGTCCTTCATGTTATTTTTGCTACAACTAGGTCCTTTATGTTATCAAATGTGTGCACCATTATCCTTTTTTAACCGAGAAAATATGAGAAAATATGATAATTGTGGATGCAATTATTTTGAAGGATGTAAAAATGATGAAGTGCTTCCAAAAACACAACAATCAACATTTCTAAATGATTAAAATGAGAGAAAAAGGAGACGGTTATCACCCAAAAGGATTAAGTTGTTACCAAAAATACTTGAAGGACCAAACTATTACAATTAAATAACTTAAAGGACCTTGGGAGTAATTTAACCAAATTTTTAAAATATAATTTATTGAGGAAGGATATTCTTACTCCAACTTACTCTACATTCTGACTATTAATTCTTCTCGATCTAATGGTTGAAAATAATAAATAATAGTTCTCTCTCCAAACTTATTTACATTTTTAACCATTAAATTAAAAAGAATTAATGGTCAATGAGTTGGAGTAAGAATATCTCTCTTGTAATTTATTTAATATAAAAATAAAATGTTAATTAAAATTATAGTTTTTTTAAAAAAGAATTGTAATATTCCAAAATAAATAAGAGTGTATCTATACCTATAAATAAGATTTTAGACTGAACTTATTTTGTTTCTTAATTACTCTCAACTTTCATTAAAGGAATAACTAACCGTAGCGGTGAAATTGGTGAGACTAAAGCCATGGGAAAGACTTGACTCATTTGTTTTAAAATAGAGTCGCCACCGCGCTTTATTGTTTCCAAAAGGAATGGGAGAAAGGGCGAATAAAACCCACAGAAATTTTTAAAATCAAAACCAATAAACTTATCAGAGATTTGGGTACGGAGGGTTTGGTATATAAGGGGAAGGTTTTAAGCACCTCTCATATATACGGTATCCCATAGGAACCTCTTTGAAAATATTATTTTTTTTGTGTACATTTGTTTTGAAAAGCATATTGTCATACCCTAATTTTTGACCCCCTGAGATGTCATATCTTTTAAACTTTTCATCAAAGACAAAATAGATACTCAGAGCAGTCACTTGTTCATCTGATACCCAGTCTAGGGTTTTGAGCCCCATCAAGGACTAAAATCAGGGATCACATTTGGGAAACCCTAGAAAACTCCAGGGGATCACTCAAAGGTATCAATCATCTTCAAATAGATCATATGACAATATCCATTGGGCATTACAATCCAATCCAAGATCCACAGTCATCAATTTCATTTGGTCGACAATTAGGGTTTTTTGACCTAATTCACCAAGATAGCTGACTTTTAATCAGGACATGGATCCAAAACTCAAAGCATGACTCAAGAGCTTCTATTACCTCAATATAATCCATTCACATCACTCATTTGAGGAGGAAAGTTTGATTCATCACAAAAGTCCAAGAATTCACTTCATCTGGGAAAAGTCAACTGCACAGGATCACCTTTGACTTTTTGGAAATATTTTTCAACCATGACTTTTGAAGTTTTAAATCATCAATATATGATATTTGAAGTCATTTGATCAAGAAAAATCAAGAAAATCAATCAAGAATCAAAAGTCAAAAGTTTGACTTTTCATACTTAGAAAATTTTCTAAGTGTTTTCAAGTGATTTTTGCCAAACTTTGGAAGGGATTTTCTCAAAATTTCACCTACAAACTGAAAAAAACTTCCAACATGAAAGTTGTAGATTTTGATCCAATAAACAACTTTGGCACATATACTTTTTTGGCTAAAAATCAACCATTGAAGAGTTATGGAGCTTCAAAGTGGCTGCCTTCACAAAACATGCAAGAAAACCCTAGTTTTCTTCAAACTTTATGGGACTTTTTCACTAATTTCCCTAAAGAATTTGGGCAAAAACCAAACTAATGAATTAAAGTACATATTAAGGGCTTTCCAAATTGTGCTCAACCTTCTCCAAATTCATTTTGAGCTAAGAGATATGATTGATCAAAGTTAGGCACTTGAAGTGAAATTATAGGTCATGTGCAATTTGAAACTTTGCAATTTTGTGCAAATGACTTCTCTAAATGATGCTACCCGACCTCTAATACATCTGCAAGCACACCATACATCCAATTTCATCATTGCATAAGGATTAGAGAAGATTCCCAAAAACAAAGGCATGTGATTATGTAATGATTACATTTTGGAATTTATGGCAAATTGATGAATCACCAAAGGAATCTCTTCCCAACCAATTGGAGCTCATTTCTGTCTCAGATTTGTCCCCTAAGATCAAGCAAAATCGAGGGCTAGGGGATTGATCAAATGGAATCAAAATTCCCATCATTGCATTTTGAATATTTTTGAATTCCTTCATAGCCAAGAAACCAAATCAACCTCACTAAGCAAGCTCACTCCTCTGCAACTATACTGAACCATTTGCCTATAAATACAAGTGCTATCCTTCATACAATTCATACCAAATCAACCCTATTCCTTGCTTTCTCTTTCTTTTCTCATGCTTATGGTTTTTCAAAGTTCTTTGGCAAGAAGAATCATTTTCTTCAAACCAGAGCTTATCTTTGGAAAGTAAGCATTCTAACATCTCAAGGGGGCTTATTTGAGGTGATCCAAGCACCTGGATCACTTTTGTAGGTAGAGGAACACCATTGTTGCATTCACTTTGGAGATGTTGCAGTTGGAGGTCCATAGAGCAATTCAGAAGGTTTCAAGAAAAGCCAAGCATCCAGACACGTTCCTTAGGGCATAGTGAAGCTGTTCAGATGGCTGCAGCTCATCTATAACTGAAGATTCACCATCCTCCATGTCCACTTGAAGCTCAAATCGAAGGTGTCGAGTAGAGAAATTCAGAAGGATTGAAGCCACAATAAGCACTCAGTTAGCATCACTGAGTCCCAAGGAAGCTTTTAGGATCACTCACACAAGCCCAGGTGTTCCTCATCATCCTCACGACCTCCATTTTCAGAGGTATTTTTTCAAACTCCAACCCACTTATTTGAGTATTCTTTCTCATATAACTCGATACTATCTTGTTCAGCATCATCAGAGGATTGAAAACTCTCTATCATCATTCATTTATTCATCTTGTTTGTCATTTAATTTTAAATTTAGAGTTTATGTGTTCTTCGTGTTCATACTGAAATTAGTTAGTTATGTAACACCCTGGATTTCCGCTTACCCCACGGGGATTCCGGCCTACCAAGCATGTCACCAGCTTAATCAATAATCCCCCTAGGTCCGCTTATCGGCTGCCTAGGAAATATTGTTTTTGCCTCCCGCAGGAATCGAACCATGTACCTAGGGGTTAAGTACATATTCATAGCAATTCCTGCTACCAATTGAGCTAGTAGCTCAAGTGGTAGCAGGAATTGCTATGAATATGTACTTAACCCCTAGGTACATGGTTCGATTCCTGCGGGAGGCAAAAACAATATTTCCTAGGCAGCCGATAAGCGGACCTAGGGGGGATTATTGATTAAGCTGGTGACATGCTTGGTAGGCCGGAATCCCTGCGGGGTAAGCGGAAATCCAGGGTGTTACAAGTTACACTTAGAAAAAATGAATTTTGAACCCATGATCATGTTCCACGTCTAAAAACGAGCAAAATTGATGTTTACATCATACCATTTGGTTGAGAAACCAGAGAGTTAGAATTTGAATTTTCACAAGCTCAAGGAAGGAGACGACCATGGCTATGGTGCGCAATTTTCAAATCTCTGGGCAAAGTTTATTTTATTTTTAATAGTATGCGTTTCCTAAACGAATGAATAACTTGCCCTAGTGGTCTCACATGCGCTCTTAGTCTCCTCATGCCTCAAGTCTGGGGTTCGAATCCCCCTCGCCCCAGACTTTTTGTTTCTTTTATTTTTTCAATGATTTACCACTTGTTTAGAAACATAGTGAATTGAGTGTGTGTTATAAACACCAAGCGCGCGTTGGCCCAGTGGTGTTATTTTGAGTTAGTGACTTGGAGGGCGTGAGTTCAATCCCTCTAGGTGACAAAACCTTATTTTTTATCACTTTTTCCACTTAATTTCTTCACAACTTTAACCAATTATTTAACCTATCAAATTAATTTATTTTGACTTCATTTTTTACACACTTGTTGATTAATATACATATTTTATGAATAACTAAAAAAATCACAAAAATATTATTTATTTTGTATATTTTTATTAGGTTCAAAATGGTGTTGTTTTAAGTAGTTTTAAATATGTTTTAATATATGTTTTCACTAAAAAACCTAATACCTCATGAATATTTTGTGGAAGAAAATAAAATCCTAACCATTTAGGTCTTAATTAGGTATAGATTTTGTCTTTACTTTAATTAAGTTGACTTTTGTCAAAATTCAAACTATTTTCAAATTTCAAAGTAAACAGACGATCGAGGTTTTCAAACAACAGAACCTCGTATCTTTTCAACTGTTTCTCATAAACAGTAAATCATTTTCAATGGGCCTCTAATAGATTGTAAGACCCAACACCTTTTTTCAAAAACTGTATTTACAAAATCTTCTTTCTGTTTTCAAAACATTCTTCTGGTATTTGAAGGGCATTATTCTCGGTGAAACTCTTCAGATACCTATGTGACCTTTGTCCATCTTCACTTCTTTTGTTTTCAAAATCTGTAATTGTTTATCATAAATATTCAACTGTTATCAATAAAACAACAAAAATTGCTGGTAAGGCTTTGTACATACTTCTTCAAAGGCCTCCACTCCATCCAGGTTAGGCTTTATAGCTTTCAATTTACAGTCTTTATTTAAATTATTGTCAAATATAGAACTGTTTATATATATTTGAGCTACGTCTGAGTGTGAACCTTAGGACAGTTAAACTATATATATATATTATAGGAATATGGCCTAGGATTGAGAATGTCTTCCCGGTGAAGGCTCTTTCCTAATTAGAGATCTGTAGTTCAAACCCCCAAGATGAATTATTCCTGGTGAAACATCTTGGCAAAAACCTTAGAACAAAAAATAGGACACATCCACCCAAAGAGGAATTATTCCCGGTGAAACCTCTTACCCATTTGCTTAAAGCCAAAATAAGTTCAAAACCACATAGCTTTCTCTTGTGCTATAACAAGGACCCTCGATGGCCCTCGATTAGCCTCCTCTTGGGCTATGTACAAGGACCCACGGGCTTCTTAAAATCATTTCCAGCTTCCTCTTGAGCTTGTATACAAGGACCCATCAGGTTTCTTATAAACATAGGAACAGGTCTTTAGTGACCTTTTAGCCTATCCTGGTGAGTTTCTTCCATTCTTTAAACCAGACTTTAAACAAGCTAAGATTGTCTCAATCTCATATTGAGTACACTTTTTGGAATGAGAGACATGGACAGTCTCTGTCACCTTTATCTTCATCAATCTTCCTTAGCAGAGTCTAGGATCCATATTTGCTTATCCTCAGCAAGAGTCAGCCTTAATCTCGGGCTTTAAAACAAGAAGTCTCCACTAGATAATCTTTCTGCCAATCATTTTAACAAAAACCCCTGGAAAGGGTTAGCCTCCAAAATCACTCCTTCAAATCCAAAGATTCACTCTTTTAAAAGATAAATTCCCCAAAAGAGTCAAAACCCCTGGAAAGGGTTAGCCTCCAAAAATCCAGTCTTTTAATAGACAATTTCTCCAGCTGAGTCAAAATCCCTGAAAAGGGTTAGCTTCCAAAAAACATAAAAGAATAAATTAGTTTGTTAAAACCTCTGGCAGAATAAAACTCTCCCAGTGAGTCCTTCATTTTTAGTAGCCACAACCTTGGGCTTTGTACAAGGCAGATAAACCATATTTCCCTGTGTCAAAGATCCCTAATCTCAAGGATCTTTTCCCCATAGAGTCTTCCATAATCAGTTTCTTTAAGAGTCCGCCACAACCTTGGGCTTTGTACAAGGCAGAAAATAATATTTCCCCTAGCTAGAGTAGCCACAACCTTGGGCTTCATACAAGGCACAAATTAAATAACTTCCACAGTTAAGAGTCAGCCACAACCTTAGGCTTTGTACAAGGAACAGAAATAGAGTCATCCATAGTCTTAAAAAACTCAGTTATCCTCAGCAGTCAGCCACAACCTTGGGCTTCATACAAGGCACAAATAGAGTCTCCCTGAGTAGAGTCAGCCACAATTCTGGGCTTTGTACAGAACACCAAATAAAATCCATCAAATAAACACTCTCCAATTAGAGTCAGCCACAATTCTGGGCTTTGTACAGAACACAAAAACTCCTTAGTTTAAATTCTCCCCAGTAGAGTTATCTTTCAATAAGTCAATAAATCAATCAAAAAGCCTCAAGCTTGGGCCTCATGCAAGCCAGCTAAAGTCAAATCTTTTATACAGTAGATAGACATAGCTTATCTCTATAGAGAGATATTTTTACTACTCTACCACATTCATACAAACAAACATCACATTTCATTTTAATCAAGTCTCCCATTTAGGATTTTGAAAGGCATGAGCTGGCAGTGAAACCAAACATGTGATTAACTTTCCCTAATTTGGATGAGCATCTTTCTTTCATTCAAGACTCAATTGATTGGTATACTTGCACATAAACAAGTACGGTCCCCCTCTTGAATGAAATGAATTCAGTTATTCTGTCACTCTTTTAATGTTTGTGGTGGAATAGTATAAATACTTCTCTATAAAGATGACTTCATGTCTCTTTGCTGTAAACAGAGATTTAATTCAAAGCTTCAACCTTGAGCTTCAAGCAAGGCACCAAAAATAATTAATTTCCCTAGTTAGTTCCCCGGACTACATTAAGCTCTGACTTCCACTAGGGATATGTAGGCATGAGGTTCACAAGGAATCTCAGCGAGCTAATAAAATACCAAAAATAGTCAGTTTGTCTGTCTGTCTGTCTGTCTGTCTTTTTAGATCAATTTAATTCTTTCTCCTAACACAAAGGAGAAAATTTCTCAATCATTAGCAATAAACACAATCACAATGACACAGAGAAGGTTCCCGTAGAGTACTACGGATATGTAGGGTGCTTAAACTCTTCCCTATGTATAACCGACCCCCCGAACTCCAGAATTTCTAGTCTAGGTGAAATCCCCACACTTAGCAAACTCCTAGGGTTTAGTTGAGATCTTTTTTTCCCTTTCCTACTCGTAGGACAAATAAGAAAATTCCTGTGATATCGTAGGAAGAACTGAAACAAAATTCATCCCATCCCGGGCGCATTCTCCTTCCAAATTTCGCGTGAAGGGTCTAGCGTGCCGTCCTCCCAAGTGAAACGGGGAGGTAAAAAAACGACACCACACATATGTGATTTTTTGTTTAAATAAAGTGTGGGGATGGGAAAAGAAGTTTTTCAAAGTAAGCTCGATAAGACATCGCGTCTTAGGCATACATATCCCTTTTAAGAAAAGGGAAGTCAGAGCTTTTGTATTTCCTCTTAAAAGAAAAAATAAAATAGCCAAAGTGGCCAAAATCTTTTTGGGTGTTGAGCTTTAACAATACTCAACGGGTTTTTAAAATGTTAAGCTTTAACAATACTTAACAAGTTTAATAAAAAGGGACCAAGCTTTAACAATACAAGGTCAATGGACTAAGAGTAGTTTCACCAGGAATAATTCTCCTCTTAGTACCAAGGTTTTAAAACAAATGGTTGGTTGAATTTTAACAATACAAAACCAAGGGTTGAGTTTAAAAAGGTTAAGCTTTAACAATACAAAACCATTTTTAAGTTTGAAAAGGTTAAGCTTTAACAATACAAAACCATTTGAAATAAGTGAAAAGCTTTAACAATACTTTAACACAAAATAAAAGAGATTTGGAAAAGGGTTTGAGCACCTTGACAATTTCAGTCAATACCATTCACATTCCTTTGGATTTTTCAACAAACAACTTAAGCAATCAACCAATGGATATTTCAAGTGTGTGTGATAACATGTGTCACAAAAGATAAACAAGTAAGTATGATAATCATCAATGATAATGAGAAAGGATAGTTATACCTTTGGAATAATTTCATGTATGAATGAATGATGGATGATGGATATGAATCTCATACATATGGATTAGATAAACAAAATATATACAAGGATAATATAATGGATACAGGTATGAAAAAACACAAGGATGGAAATCAACAAGTTTATGTACATGTACAAAAGATAATGATCAAGATAAACAAGTCACATTTAACATGGATAAACGAAGATCAAGATGTTTTTGAATTAGGGTTTGAAATTAGGGTTTTGAAATCACATCTAAACCTAATTAATTTTTTAATGATTAAATACCAAATTCTAAAGGAGAATTGGTTTAAGGGTACATGGTACAGTCAAGGAGACATGGCCTTTACCCTAGAAAAATATTCATAAAAATAATCACAATTTATTTAGAGAAAACATTAAAAGAAAATTGATTTTTTTTGTATTTTTTAAACACTTAAAAGAACATGTTTTTGATTAAATTTCAAATGGTAAAGTAATAATTTTTTGGTTTTTTTAAACATAATATTAAAATACACCACTTAAATAACTAGTGTGTAAAATTTCATTGAGAAATAAATCTTTTTGCTAAGTTAAATATCATTTGAAAGTTGTTAAAAAGAAGGAATAAAAACAAGTGATAAAAAATATAGGGTGGTCCTGCCAGGGTTTGAACCCACGCCCCTAAAGCTTTCTACACAAAACAATACCACTGGGCCAGCGCGCCTTATTTGTCAAACATATGCTTTAAATAAAATATATAAAAGACAAAGTTCTAAACATATTTGAACTTCATCTTCAACCTTGGTTCACCTGGATTTTCAAAAATCGTTCTCATGATTTAGGCAACCATTGTTGATGATGTAAATACCAAATATGTTTAGAAATCTCATACGAACTCAGTCATGTACCATTCATAAATTTATTTAACCTGTAGCTCATGAATTTCTGGAAAAACTATAAGAACCCTAAAACTCATTTTTAAAATTAAATTCTTAAAACACAAAATCAAGCCCTAAAACCTTAGAGCTATTGATCCTCGCATTATTCTGAGTGGACTAGTATTAAGAAACACAAAAATTGAGACTCAAATCATGGAGTTCTGAGTTAAGTTACATACCTCTGCAAATGGGATCGAAAATGGACTTAGAGTGAATATGGGAGTGACTCAATGATCCAGTTAGCTTCACTGACCCTCCAGAAAGCTATTGCAATGCTTAGTTTGGCCTGGAAACACCTGGATTAATATGGAGACCTCGACCTACAATGATGAACAAGTGGGATATGGAGGTTTGAATTTGTGTGTTTCAGTTGAGTTCTAATGCATACAGAAGTGACTATATGCTATATTGAAGGTGTTTGGATGGTTAGTTTGTGCAAAGGTTGCAAGGGAGGAGAGATTCGAAGTTAAGAACTTCAAAGCTCAACAATGGAGTTTTTGAACCAATTCTGAATTGAGGTAGTATCTCAGAGGTTTGAGGGTGATTTCTTGTGTGTTTTGAAGTGTAGAAATGATCTTTATTTATAGAGGAGCATTAGGGTTTGAATCTTATCACATGGAGACTTAAGTCTTGATGACTTGTTTTTGAAGCAAAGTTATGAACATGTTTTCAAGGCATAGTACAAGCATGCTTAGAGTTATAAATCACTTTAAACATTTTGCTTCTGATTTTGTATGTGGAGTGTGGTGCAGGAGAAACAAGTGAGTGGCTCAATATATTGGCAAAGCAAAAAGTGTTACTTTTCTAAAATGGAAGTGGTGCCTTTGTGCCATTAATGGAATTCTAACTTGGACAATGCTTAATCAATTGGACCATAGCTCGAACGTTTGTGAAATCAATTGATTATGGTCTCTTGAACAAGTTATAGGACCTGTAATGCCAATATTCTTGCTGGTTTGGATAAGTTTGCAAGTTGGTTCTTCAAAGTTCTTCATGAAAATTGCTTGAATTCAAGTGTTATGGTGTCCTCTTTGCAAAATCATATCTCATAGCTCAAGTGATGAAACTTCATGCTAATGGTCTTTTTGGAAATCCCTTGCTACATACTTAAATCCACTTGTTAAAAGTTTTCTCAAACTCTTTTTGGATCATGGAGAAAAATGGCCACGAAGTTGGAAGAAATTCAAGTGAAAACACTTAAAAAATTTCCAAGTTTTTTGAACATAAACTTCTTAATTTCATATCTCTCAAAATAATCATTTTTTGATGAAACTTGATAAGAGAAAAAGTTGTTTATTTGATCAAGATCTACAACTTTCATGTTGGGAGATTTTTGAGTTTGTAGGTGAAATTTGAAGTTCCCAAAATGAGGTCTAAATCACTTAAAAACCCTAATTTTAACTTTTGTTGACTGTTTGATTCTTGATGAATTTCCTTGATTTTCTTTGGTCAAAAGACTTCATTAATCATATGTTGATGATTTTAATCCTCAAAAGTTCATGGTTGACCAATTTTCTCAAAAGTCAAAGGTTGACCCACACAGTTGACTTTTTTCAAATGAATTGTAGTTTTGTGGATTCCACATGAACCAAGGCCTCCTCTTCAAATGAATGATGTGAATGGACTATAATGTTGATTTGGATGTCCTTGAATCATGGTTTGAACTATGGATCTATGTCCTGATTAAAAGTCAACTCTCCAGTTGAATTAGGTCAAAACCCTAATTTGGGCCTCAGGTGATCTTGAAAGTTGTTGATCTTGAATTGAGCCATATTTGGACTTTGATATTGATGGGAGAACTTATTGAACATAGGATAATGTTTTAATTTCCTTGTGGGCCTCAAAACCCTAATTTGTTCAGGCTCCTCTTGATCAGCCTCCTGTCTTAGGACACAAGCAACAAACAACAATTTTTTTGTATTTTTTTGGTTAGCAAATGATATATGCATGATGATAATGATGATGATGATGATCCTACTATTTAGAATATGGTGGGATCTCAGTGGTCAAATATCTGGGTACAACACGAACCAATTATTATTTTATAAAAAATTTAACGGCTCTATAACTACTCTTATTAATTTACCAAAATAACTTCCTCTCTCATAAATTATAGTTGTCACGTTCTTGAAAACTACTTCATTTCAATTGAATTGAATAAACAGGGCAAGAATGGAATATGCATCTAATAAGTGATAACTATAATTTAAAGTTTTTATTGAAAATCTTAATTTTTAACGTGATAGAGATCATGTTAACGTGCACACGAGAGAGTGAAGATTGGAGGAATTGTTTTTATTGGGTATTATTATTTATGAAGAATGAGGTTGGTGCTGCAGTTCTGTTCTTCGGGGTGCTTGTTGGTTGCAGTTTCTTTTCCAATTGGGCCCGTCAATTATGCTGCAGGAGTGCGCGAGGTTCAAGTCTTTGTCGATGATCCAAATCTCAGTTGCTCTGTTTCAGGTGTAGAGTTGTGTTGGTTTCTGGTTTATGGGTGGTTGTCTCTGTTGCTGCTGTGTTATAGTTCAAAATCGATGTTCTGCCTCTCGCAGTCTGTTTTTGGATTTTCTTGATGTTGTTTTTGTGCTTATGTGTGGGTGGTCTTTTATCTTTGTGTTTCAATTTATGTTCTTGTAGTTTTGTCTGGTTCCGTTTTTATCTGGCAGTTGGTTGTTTTTTTGGGGGATTTTTTTTGTTTTGGTGTCTGCTAGTTATTTATATGCAGAACAGATTGTAACTTATAGTGGCATTTCTTATGCCCTTCTTATGTTAGTTATAGCATATTTTGCCTTTTCAAAAAAAAATAATAAATTATTACTTATCATATAAGAACTTTGATGATTTTGGAAAGGACAACAAAGTCCCTGCTTATTCCACAGTCGGCTACGTATGCTTCTTTCAAAACATAACATTTACTTCTTTTTTTTCAACTTTTTTATTTTATTATATATCTTATTTGATAGATTTTTAAAAATCTAAAATGTCTATTCAAAACTCTGCTTTTCCATCTTCATTGCAATATTCACTCATTTGGTTTTTACTCTTAACAAACTCCTTTTCTCAACCACACGACATTCTTCATTTTCTTTTCACCTTCTTTCTATACAACATAAACCAGACCCTTCATCAATTTGTTGTTTTCTTCCTTCTATCTTCAATCATTTTTTTTATCATGCAATTGAGAAAATAAAAGATTCATTACTCATCACCTCCATTCAATCTAGTTTGTTCAAAACTCTCTCTCATTCTGGTTTCGGTATTTTAGTTATGGTTTTTGTTAATAACTTGTATTGTTATTAGATTTGTTCATCTCCGATGGAGATCTCCATGCCGGTGGTTGTTTTGATCAGGTATGAACCACTTTTCGTCAATTTTTATGTTTGTTGATTTTCATGATTTTAAGGTTTATTGTTGATGGTGCATTGTTGTGTGTTTTATGTTCTTGGTATGTCTATCATTAATGGTGTTTTGTTATTTAAATCTGATATAATATTTTGTTGTGTGTTTTATGTTCTTCTTGATGTACTAATTTCTATAGTTATGTAGCTCACATCTCTAATTTTTACTTATTTCTTATCCTTTGTTTTTGTTGGTTTTGTGTTTTACATAGATTTGAGAATCATGATCTTAGGAAAAAAATATTGCGTAGATCTGAAGAAATGATATCTGAAAATTTCCTTTTTTTCGGGTTTTCAAACTATAATTTTCTGCTGTTGTTCCAACCTTTTAAAACTCAGGTAATTTTCTCTAATTATTTGTTTAGTTTATTTTGAGAGTTTAATAATATTTTTCGTTTTTATCAATTTTGTTTTGATATCAGCTTTGACTTCTTACTTTATGTATTTTTAGATTTCATTTTTATATCAAATTTGATTTGTTTTGGTTTAAATATATGTTTCAGGTTTTCTTCTGCATATTTGATCCATTTGTTTTAAATACCTCTTTATTTGCTTTTATCATTTATTTTGAATACCCATTTGTTTTATTTTTATAATTTCTTTTGAATTAACCATTTCAGTTGATATTACTTTAGAAAGAAAAGATTAAGTTTAATCTTATTTAAGAATTTTTTTTTCTACTCACTTTAAAAAGATTGATAATTTTTTATCTCATTTATTATTGTCAACTCATATTCTCTTATTTTCTTTCTAACTTTATTTTTACTTTAATATATCTTATACTTTTTCTCAGTGTTTTAAAAACCGGACCGGACATCAAATCGGTGAGGATAATGGGTCAGAGGTTGATTGGTCGAACCACTGGGTCATTGGTCGAACTGCATGACTAAACCGGATTAAGCCGGATAACTCGGTTGAATAGACCGGTCGTTTTAACAAAATTATATAGTTATAAAATCTATCGAACCAGATGATTCAGTCCCTACAAAATATAACTAGTACTTAAATTTTTTTGAAAACATCATATTATAAAAAAATTCACAAGTTCATAATTTAAATTCAAATTTTACAGATGGGTATCTCACACAATCAAATACTACATAATTATAAAATATAAACAAAACTTTAATCGCAACATAATTTAATTGAATAATTTATAACAAAATAATTCCTAAATTTAATTTTAATAAAAGAAAAAGTATTTCAATGTTGGGATCTCCTTTTTCAATATCAAAATTATCTGTAACAAAATCAACCGCATCTACAACCATTTTTTTAATTTTTTTATTTTTATTTTAATTAAAATAGTCAAAATGACATTGTTTTAATTTTTTAAAATAAAAAAAATAAAAAAATTTAAAAAATGCATTTAAACCACCGGTTCACAAAAACCGTCGGTTTTCCCGGTTTTAGCGGTTTACGCCGATTTTGACCGGTTCACACCGGTTCAATGACATTCCCGATCCAGCTATTGAACCAGACCGGTTACCTGGCCGCTTCCCAGTTCGACCGGTCCGACCGGCCGGTCCGGTCCGGTTTTTAAAACTATGCTTTTTCTTATCAGATTTTTTATGTTTTATGCAGAAAAGATTAATTTTTTACATCAAGAAGAAGTAAATATACAAATTAAAGCTTTACTTCTTTTTCTCAAAGGTAAGAAGATTTTTCAGTTTTTTTATTAAAAAAATTGCTCTTTTTATTCATTTTTTTTAATCTAAAAGATTTAATGTGAGATTGTAATGTGATTTGGAAGCTTTGATTTTGTTTAATAATTTTGTAAATTTATTGATATATTTTAATTGAATTGGAAGCTTTTAGCAGCAAATTATAACAAGGCAGAGTATAACAGGAAGATGCATAACTTTTGATAATGTCTTAATACCCTATTTCTATTACACTTATACATTGTATGGTTCATAGAAAATCAAACAATGCAAGGTTAATGAACCAGCATATAATTTCTTATACTATCATGATATGGTTAACAATAATAATTGCACATTGCTTAATTTCACTTTATTTCTTGCTTCATGAAACTGCAGGTTTAATACATCAATTTGACAAAAGTCTTATCAGTTGCTTTAAAAAGTGCAGAGTTTTTATGTCCAGTCTAGATCTACTCTAACCTGCTCTATGGCAGGATACACAAGGGAAAGGGAAAGTATCATATTCTTAAACTATTATTATAATTTGTACTGTATCAATTATTGAATAAGCCTGCAGCTATATTATAAACAAATTTCAAGACATCAATAAAACTTACTATAGAGAGTTAATAACTTATTTAGTTTACCACATCTAATCATACTACAATTTTAGTAAAAAATTTAACTATGATAAAAATTATTTTATTTTTATATTTTTATGATCAAATGGTTAATAGTATATGATCGTACCTGATCAGAATGATCGTGAAGGTCTGCAACGTGCTGGACTTCTGTGAACTGGGGAGTGTACCTGCAAGGTACTCCTATGCCAAAGTTTGAGAGCAATGAGAGCAAGTAGAGAAAAGGTGTGATAGAATGAATATTGAGTACCTGACCCTCTAGTGAAAGAGGGTATTTATAGCCCCCGGTGTTGGGCCAAGATTTCCTAATTGGGCCAAATCCATTGGAGGCCCACGTGTTAGGAAACTGCCAGAATCCTATGTGGTAGGGTTGAGTCAGCAAATGACTCACATCCTGGGTGGATAAAGCATAGGGTTCGTGCATCCCTAGCTATTGGGTTGGACCGCGTGCTCTTTAGCAGGTGCGTGGGTTTGACGCTCATAATGACTAGTGCATGCGCTTATTGGGCATGTTCGGCCCTAGCTTATGGATTGGGGATGCTCGACTCTGGCACAAGTGTTGGGCCTGCTCGACCCAGACCAGAATAGAAGCCCCCCAAGTCTTTGTTTCTACCAAAAGCAATTACTTTGCACTATTCTGCTAAAGAGGAGAACTGTATGGATCGAGGTCGTCTAATGTTGCCATGCTTGTAATCATTATCTGTGGAAGATTATACGAGCGTTCCTAATTGGTCAGGCGTCGTGTGAGGACGAGGACGTGTCCTGACGGAATTGTAACCTCTGCTTCTAAGAATATTTGATCAGTTCGTTTACTTGGGATTCCCCGAGGAGCCTTGTGCCGAGGAGGCGAAACGTTTCATTCGCCTTTATGTGTCTGGGGAATGTGAAACGATTGAGTTTCCACATGTGAAACTTCAGGCCATTTATGACGTGTGGCAGGTAATTTCTGCGCCATCATGACCTAGGCGAGTCTAGCAACCTGGGTAATAATGGTAATGATGGCTCCACTTCCCACTTCCCTGTAACGCCTTGCTATAAAAAGGGGAAAACAGGACCATTTTAACATTTCACTAAGTGTTTTCTCCCTGTAGCTCTGCTATCAAGAACAAGAATCTTTCTCGTCACTGCAATCCTCCCAACTTTCCATTTCCATCAAGTAAGTATTTTCTTCTCAGCCTTGTTACGGATTGCTAGCATTCGAGGTTTTTAGGGTTGATTAATAGGTCAAATAAGCGCGTAGCAGTGATTTGTTTGAGTTTTCTCGCTTGAGTGCCCAGGAATTGCATGAATCTCCGGAGCACCCCATGAATATGTCGATGATGCGAGGAATGTTTTGAGGGAATTTAGATGAGTGAGACGAACAGCCTTCGATTGACTTGAAGAGGCTATAAGCGAGACGGGGAGGATTTGTTTTTCTTTTCATGCTTTCGTCGTGCGGGATATGAGTGTGGCGAGTGTAACACCCTTCTAAACCCCGCGGAAATTTAAATAAATATATCATAGTAACTTGGAACAAGGGTGTCACAATTTCAAATTTTAAAACAAACATTATACGTCATTGTCATGCAAACACTAAGGAGTTTCATCATAATTCATAATAACTCATGTTAAATACAGCGGAAAGCAATTATACGGAATAGTCCAGCACCTTCGAAACTATATCCATAAAACTCAAAATAAAGCAATAAAGTCATAAGACATGAACGATCAAAACTTACGTCCCCAGTGTTACAATATCAGAGCATGACACTTGACGCTAAACTAGACACACTGACTCATGAGCTAATCCTCACCAAGTCGTAAAGCTGCTATCCTCAATCTAAAATATTATGCAATTCATAAGAAACAAGCATCACAATATATCATTCACCCAATCATACATATTCAGATTAGCCACTATCATTCATCAACTCATACAACAATAAATCACACAACACAACACTGAAATTCATTCAATCATGTTATGACAAAATGCATATGACTCAACTGACACTATGCATGTGGTACCAATAAACCGTGGAATTAATCCACCTAACCGATCTACGCCTCATCGAGATACGGCCCACCGACACAAATTCCGCACAATGGGAATTATGTCCACCATCAATCCAAACATCACCGGGATTTATCATCCAATGCATATGAATGAATGAACACGCATAACATACTTAAAAACATCACCGATCACGATGAACAAATCATCTCAACACCACATCACCGAATAAGTATGTACATGTTTTCAACATCATTCAAATAGTCATGCATTCATCACAGTCATAATAATAATCACAGCCAATTCATCACCACATCAAATACATTGTCACACCTATCTCATATGCACACAATGCTTAATTCTCACCAAGTAATTAAATCGAGTTTTTTAAAAAATAAAGTCGGCCACTTCCCATATTCATCGTTCATCATATAAAAAATTTAATTACCTTTACAACACCCAAAACGGAACTAAGAAAGGGTACACAGATCAAAAGATGCGCTATCTTAAAGTTTAAAAAAATTTATACACAGCAGGGTTCACTCAGCGGACCACTGGCGACTCGCGACAGAAACAAACTACCTTCAGACCTCCGCTCAGCGGACCACTAGCAACCTTCGACAGAAGCTAACTAGGTCGGGTCCTCCGCTTAGCGGACCCCCTTCCGCTTAGCGGACCTGCGATTTTACAGATTATCAGGTCTGCGATAGACCCTGTGATCTCCCATATCCTAAGTCCAAAATCGACTCTATACATCATATACATGCATACAATCATCATATATTCAATCATACACCAAACCAAACCGCGAGATAAAAATGCATGCGGTTTGGTTTGGTTCGGTTGATTTTTAAAAAGTCATCCAAACCAAACCAAACCAAACTAATGTGGTTAGGATCGGTTCGGTAGACTGCGGTTTACACTATAAAATAAAAATGTACTGAAATAAAAGGAAAAAAGGAAAGTAATTCAATATCAATATAATATATGATATTATACCATACAAAAGAAATTATATTACAAGAACAATAGAGAACTAAAAATACATTATAAATGAAATACATATATTAGACAATAGAGAATTACATATATATGTAGCTCAATAAAATACAAAAACTAAGTGGATTATGCCAAAACTTAAGTTAATAAATTAATTATTAAAATTCAAAACGTAAGGTGTGGCTGTGTGCAATTGGATTTGGAAAGATAATAAATTAATTATTAAAATTCAAAACTTAAGTTAAATATGCGGTTTGGTTCGGTTCGGGTCGGTTTTGTGAAATAAAAACCGCAAACCAAACCAAACTGCGCGGTTCAGTCCAAAAATCATCCAAACCAAACGCGGTTTTTTGCGGTTTCGGTTTGGATTGGTTCGATTTGCGGTTTTGCTTTTGGATTGGTTCGGATACGATCACCCCTATTATTAACCAATAGTTCATGCAATTTTCATCAATTCAATCTAAATTATAACACTCTAACCTAACAATCCCAATATCTAATTGAACCAAACCATACATCAATCTACCTATCACTTAAGATCACATAAGAGATACTAAAAGGAAAAGTCTCCCCTTACCTTGATAGAGGTTCTTGAATTGATCCTTGAACTTTGGGGTTTTTCCTCCTTCCTTTGCTCTTCTCACTTCTACGATAAAATCTTTTCTCCCAACTCTTCTCTTGCTCCTTTCTTTTCTATTTTCCTCAATAATAAAAATAATAATATAATTAGGACTAAGTATAGAGCTTTTTACTCCATACACCCACTAATTACACCTCACACCCCCAAAAGTCCAATATTCTCTTCTTATTCATTTATTCCATTATTTTCAAAAATATTCATAAAATAAATTTTAATAAAATAATTAACTAAAATTCAATTTATCTAATAATTTAAAAATACGGGTGTTACAGCGAGGATGTGAAAGGATCTCCCCGAGGAGGATCTACCCCTTATCGCGTGAGTAACAGAATGTTAATTCCTGTTTAAAGACCTGTCTGTATCAAAGAAGGGGGGTCGTGGGCCGACCATCTATCCTCACCCTTTCACTTGATTTGTGGTGGAAGGGTGGATTTGACTATAGTCGAATTCACTATTTCCTATGCTTTTCATGTAAAATGGACGACGAAAACCCTGAGATCTATCTAGTGGATGTGAAGGATGATCCCGAGGAATATGAAGTTCATGATGAGCAGGGCTTTCCTACTGTGCAAGTTGTTCCGCCGAGGAGACTCGAGGATTGGGTGGCTTCTGATGCCTTAAATATAGTTTCATGTTCCGTGACGCATCCTCGGGAAGCGTTCAACATCGTCGAGGATTTTGTGTCGGGCATGGAAAGTTCGTGGAAGGCTTGTCCGCCTAAAGCTCATCAACGGGTTTGCTCAAAATTTTAGGGAAATTGTTTCGCGATGTACAAATTTGCTTTTAAGGAGGTAGGGATACGGGTGCCTTTTACGGCTTTTCAGATGAACATTTTCAATTGGTTGCATGTGGCTCCTTCTCAACTCCGTCCCAATGCTCTAGCCTTTCTTCGGGCGTTCAAGCATGTTTGTCGATACCTTGAGGTTGAGCCGAGCATAGTTCTATTGTCCCAGGTTTTTCATCTGTAGAGGAAGAGTGAGTCTGATGGGAAATATGCCTGGGTATCCTTCAAGCAGCCGAGGAAGTTGTTCCACATTTACCAAGACTCTGTAAAAATATTTAGAGACAGATACTTCGTGATAAAGCCTCTCACCCTTGTCGCAAATATGACTTTGTTTGACACCGTGGAGTATCAGGAAGGAGGGGAGATAAAGAGTGGATTAGCCTGTAAGTTCCCCTTGGAGTGGCAGTAGGAGCATTTTTAGAGGGTGTCGCTACCGCGAAAATTAATAGAGTCGCCACTAACATATTTATCTTGAAAAGGAAGGGAATGCCAGCAAACCACAAAACAAAGCAACGGTCTCACGACTAGAGAAAAAGGGTAAGGGAGTCGGTTACGCGAGGGGAAGGTGCTAGCACCCCTCGCGCCCATCGTACTCGATGGTATCCACGCTTGTGTCTAAAACTATGGGTTTGTAAGCAAACTGCGCTAATCTGGACTAAAATGCATGCAAAACGTAAGGAAAAGAAATATTTATACTCGCACAGGCCCTACCCCGCTGCCTACGTATCCTTTTTGAGGAATCAGAGGTACCGTATCTTGGCTAACTAATTTCTGTTTGTTTTATGTTTTTTAGGTGAACGAGTTAAATTCACACTCCGCTGCTCGACCTTTGGAGGCTTATGCTGGGAGTGGAGCGGAAATAACAAGCTCTTAAGAAAAGAAAATCAAAGAGTTTGGTTTGTATTTGAAAAGATGCATGAGGGAAAACCTAAGCTAAGGGGGAAAAGCTTGCTACCTATGTTATCATACAAAGGGTACAAATCTAAACTAAACTAGCAACCTACGAGGAGAAGGGAAAGCAAACAAGAGTATCACACAAACGAGCTCCGCTCATAAAGCAAACAAAACCACCGGCACTGGCCGAGTGGTAGAAAAGCGGCCCGCCATAGCCAAGGGGAGCGGATCACCCGAGTCAACCAAGCATTAGACCTCGCGAAAATGATCGGGCCATAGACAAAAGGGTGAATCCCTCTCAGCAACCAAGTCGTCACAGATCCAAAAGGAAAATGGTGCGTGCGTATACCGAGCATCAACGTCGAGCGACGCGAGCTATAGAAAGTGCGGGGTTTGGCTACTAAACCCTTTTCGCTTGCTTTGTATAGGTCTTTTGACTCAAAGATATTTGGAACATGTTCATAGCTCAGAACTTGCAAAAAGTGAGCATAGTAACAAAACAGACTGGAAGTTGCGGGGGTTGATTACTAACCCTTTCCGCTTGCCTTCTCGAGGACTTACAATGGCCTTTGTTAGGACTTTCTGCAAGCACAAACATAAACACACCAACAAAAACAGAGCCTCTTTCGAGGGCTTGGCCAGATGAATGTCTAAGTCCTACTTCTCATGTTAAAGGATGATGCAAAAAGGCAATAAAGTGCGAGAAAGATAAAATGAAACGGGATCAATACCAAATGGAAGAATTTTACACTCACGCTGGTCATACGCGTACCATACGCGTATCAGTAGAGGCTGATTTCCATACAAACGCACTCCATACACGTATCACAGTGCCATACGCGTAACACCTCCTCATCATACGCGTACCATACGCGTAAGGGCAGAAGGGCGTATTTTGGACGGGACAGGGCGTGTACCATACGCGAACGGCCCCTGGGAAGCCCCTCATACGCGTACCATACGCAAATGGCCAGAGACTTCCAAAAACCTGCAACTCGTACCAGTTCGTCTTCCTTGTGTTTTAACCATTACAGCTTTCGATTTTGGATCTAAAACCGAAATTCTGCACTCTTTAACATATAGGATTCATCTATCTTCAATAGTTTATCACCTTATATTAATTTTACTCATTACAATCCTAATTTCTAATCAATTAGTTAAGGATTTACATTCATAGATTCAGTTCCATGGATGAACACAACAACACATCAAACAATCACCATATTCATACCATAACATCAATTGACACATAATTATGCACAGGATTTAGCATAGATAATCATCAATCATATAATGTATTCAAATTCATCCTAAACCCTAACCTAACATACAATCCAATTGACCTAAATAATATCCCTAATCAATATTATCATCTAAAATACGATAAGAGATGTTAACCGGAGAGTCACCCCTTACCTTAGCTAAAAGTTCTTGATTGGTCTCTCCCTCTACTGTTCCTCTTTCACGTTCTTTGAGTTCCCAAATCCTCAGTTCTTCTTTTCATGTTCTATTCTCTTTTTCCAATTTTCTTCTTTTTTATGAAAAATAACATTTTAACTAGTAAAGGACTTTACTAACTTAACACCTCCTTCTTACAAACATCACACATGGCCCAATGCCATAAACCATTCTTTTCCAATTTATTTTCATAAAACCAAAATAATTCTAATTATTAATTCAATTTCCAATTGAATTAAAAATTAAAATATACGGGTGTTACATTGTCGAACCAGTATGGTGGATGTCCTTACAGGAGACAAAATTGTCACACTTTGTGTCATGGCCGCCATCGGGATGACATTCTCATTTTATGCAGTACTTTGTGTGTGTGCTGGATTAGAAATGTTAGTGTCTGCGCTAGAACGTGACATCTCAGACAATTGTTTCCCACTCCTTAAATACATGCATACATAACTATGCATGTAAGAAAATGCTTGATAAAAACAACTTTAAAAAATTTATTAGCACTGTTCCATTGAGCGTGCCAATTTTTTTATCTTAAAAACTGGTAAACAATGCTAGTCTCTTTTTAAAAGTTACTTTACGAGATCGACTAGGGAATCTCAGAATAATGCTTTAGTTTCCTAAAGTGTTTTAACAAGAGTTTAGAAATGTTGACTGTTGTAAACGAGTTCGACACAGCGTCGAAGCAGTTCGTTTCAAAAAGTAACGTTCAAAGAAACTTTGAAAAGAAAAAACAAAACTTGTAAAGAGTAATAAAGCTTGAAAAAAGGTAAATGACATAACATTTAAAATTGAATGAAAGTTGGTGACTCAAACATACATTTCCCTTGCTTTACTCATTTCGATCGTAGCTTGGTTACTTTGAGTGTTAGTGTATAGGCTTATGTAAGTTTGAATCCCCTCCAACTATTTACAAAGTTTTATTATAATACAAAAGCGTAACTACTTTTTGGCGGCCTTCGTTTCTTTGCATGCCACATGCACTTTCAGAATTTCCAAATTCTTCGTTCTCCATTTTGGCTACCCGCGTCTGATTTTACTTCGCATGAACTAAATTTGACTGGGGATTCTTCTTGCACCGAATTTCTCAACTCTTCAGGCCTAGTCAATTTCTCCAGTCTTCAGGCCCAGTCGACTTCTCCAGACTTGTTTATGATTGACTCTACTTTCATACTCCCTTGGTCGAATTTTGCCTCTTGTCGAAATCCCAACCAACACTTCCCTATTGAAATTCTGGTATGACAGACTCAGGATCTAATTCACGATGTCAAGACATCTGATCTGTTATTAATGTAGAAGAGGCAGAACACATAGATCCCCAACTTTTAATTACCCCTAAGAAGGAGTCAATGAGACCTGGGATCACATATGTTCAATCAACATAACCAGATTGTAAAGTTTATATGGTTCTGTAAAGGAACAGCTAACACTTCTAAACCTGATGTTATACACGATGTCATAACATCCACGAATGAACAAACAAAATAATGCAGAAGATAAATAATACAGTTAATTGTTAACCCAGATCGGTCTAACTACCTACTCTGGGGGCTATCAAGCCAGGGATGAAGTTCACTATTAGCAGTATCAATTCAGAGCTAAACTCTCAGTTTACAACTCCTCACTTAATCACTACCCAATGACCCTTCTACCTAGGTTCTTCCTAAATATGGAATATCTACATTCCACTCTCAATCATAGCAATGATGTCTAGCAGTCAACAACTTAGTCACTGCATCAACGGCCTCATTACCAACATTTTAAATACACAAAAATAACCTGAAGTTGCTTAACAGCTTCCTCCAAGAACACAACATCTCTTACCTACAGGCTTCGAGATTCACATTAAACTTCTCTTGCTTAACAGCTTCGAGAATCACATTAAACTTCTCTTGCTTAACAGCTTCAAGAATCACATATCAGTGACCATCCCACAATCCGGGTGGTTCACCTACACGGCTAACCCTAAAAACTACATCTTGCCAATACTCGGCTAGCTCACTCAAACTAGGTTACAAAGGTTTATATTTATAACCTGGTCCCAGTTGGACTTGGGCTTACAAATCGCAGCACTCCTTGCTATTACAAATCTGCAGAAATCTTCTGTTACAATCAAGGTCTTTTTAATCATGAGTTTCCTAATTTATCTCCTAAATTAGAAACTGCTGATTCTTCCTGAATATTCAATCTTCTGATCTGATTCTTCAAATATTCTTTTGACCTTTAAATTTGCGCCACATAGGATTACAAAATATTCCACGAATATCCTGTATCTGTTGAGTAACAAACTGAATCTTCCTTCCAGTTCTGCAAGTGCGATGTCATGAGTTGATGTCATGACATTCCATATAACATCTTGCATGTACTTGTTTTTTTCTTTTTATATTTGCAAGATTACACATTGTACTATTATTATGTTTTAGCCAAATATAAATGCCAATCAGCCAATAAAAGCACTAACACCTATCATTAAGGGCGATTTTGGATAGGGTTTGTCTGACTAGTCCGGGATGTATATCCTAGTCGTTCATAAACCTTATAGGTCAGTTTTGTGGTTGGCGGAATATGTGGCCAAACTGAGATGTATTCTCAGATGTTCATCAGCTTTCCAAGTCAATTTTATGATTGACGAAATGTGTGGCTGCTCCGAAATATATGTCTCGAATGTACAAAACATCTAATCAAGAGAAACTATGATAAAATGTCTTCAACAATAAATACTTGTATGTCTCTTTCACTGAGATATCTTTTTCACTAAATATTCATTTGTACTCTCAATTCTCTTAAATTCAAATTACAAATATTTTTCCATCATCTTAAAATTCCACTAATCCCGAGTTCAAATCCTGGACATTTATCTATATTTATTTACCAAAGCATCATAAAAAATACCTTTTTCTTAATAGTGTTTGATCGTACCTGATCAAAAGGATCGTCGCGGGCTGCTTGGAACTGGACCTTTGAGAAGTGAAAGGGGGGGTGTACCTGCAAGGTACTCCGATGCCAAAGTAAGAAGACGAGCAAAGGAGTGCAAGTACGAGTTAAAGGTTAGAAAGAATAGAATACCTGACCCTCTAGTGAAAGAGGGTATTTATAGCCCCCAGCGCTGGGCCATGATCTCGTTATTTGGGTTGGATGCCCAGGCCCAATTAAGAGACTGCCAGGTTTCCTAGGTAGAAATATCAGAGGTGCATGAGTGTCCTCTGTCCTGGTTAACCGCTCCGAAGTTTAGGGGAGACGCGGTCTTTTATGGACCACGTGGACTCGCGTTATTCGGAGGGTTGAATGTGAAGGAGCCCTACGAGGAGCAGGGTCCTCGGCGAGAAGATGCTCGCGGGGAGCACCTGTGCCGGGCGCTAAGCAGCTTGCGGGAAACATCATGTCAGGCACGGTGGAGACGAGCATTCTACTGTACTTTATGGAGCATAGAGTGATTTGGGCCTCTAAGACTAAGTGGGCCGAAAGTAGATTGGGCATAATCCTGACCCAGTCCAGAACAGTGTTAATATCAAAAAATTAAATCAACCAACATACGTGGACAAATAATTTTTTGTTAGTTTTCTCATTCCTGTATAAAAAATACTAGTGTTATAGATTATACTACGTTTTCTAGCTTGTAGGAATTCTCTTTCAAAAAAATACTATAAAGTTGAATCAGCCGACATAGGCTCACACGCCAGCACATCGATATCTATAACGGCCAATCCATAAGCCTCCACGTGGTTTTAACTCATCTCTACTCCAATAATGATTCGAACAAAACAAAACATAAACTATATACTTTATATGTCCTGATTAAAAGTCAACTCTCCAGTTGAATTAGGTCAAAACCCTAATTTGGGCCTCAGGTGATCTTGAAAGTTGTTGATCTTGAATTGAGCCATATTTGGACTTTGATATTGATGGGAGAACTTATTGAACATAGGATAATGTTTTAATTTCCTTGTGGGCCTCAAAACCCTAATTTGTTCAGGCTCCTCTTGATCAGCCTCCTGTCTTAGGACACAAGCAACAAACAACAATTTTTTTGTATTTTTTTGGTTAGCAAATGATATATGCATGATGATAATGATGATGATGATGATCCTACTATTTAGAATATGGTGGGATCTCAGTGGTCAAATATCTGGGTACAACACGAACCAATTATTATTTTATAAAAAATTTAACGGCTCTATAACTACTCTTATTAATTTACCAAAATAACTTCCTCTCTCATAAATTATAGTTGTCACGTTCTTGAAAACTACTTCATTTCAATTGAATTGAATAAACAGGGCAAGAATGGAATATGCATCTAATAAGTGATAACTATAATTTAAAGTTTTTATTGAAAATCTTAATTTTTAACGTGATAGAGATCATGTTAACGTGCACACGAGAGAGTGAAGATTGGAGGAATTGTTTTTATTGGGTATTATTATTTATGAAGAATGAGGTTGGTGCTGCAGTTCTGTTCTTCGGGGTGCTTGTTGGTTGCAGTTTCTTTTCCAATTGGGCCCGTCAATTATGCTGCAGGAGTGCGCGAGGTTCAAGTCTTTGTCGATGATCCAAATCTCAGTTGCTCTGTTTCAGGTGTAGAGTTGTGTTGGTTTCTGGTTTATGGGTGGTTGTCTCTGTTGCTGCTGTGTTATAGTTCAAAATCGATGTTCTGCCTCTCGCAGTCTGTTTTTGGATTTTCTTGATGTTGTTTTTGTGCTTATGTGTGGGTGGTCTTTTATCTTTGTGTTTCAATTTATGTTCTTGTAGTTTTGTCTGGTTCCGTTTTTATCTGGCAGTTGGTTGTTTTTTTGGGGGATTTTTTTTGTTTTGGTGTCTGCTAGTTATTTATATGCAGAACAGATTGTAACTTATAGTGGCATTTCTTATGCCCTTCTTATGTTAGTTATAGCATATTTTGCCTTTTCAAAAAAAAATAATAAATTATTACTTATCATATAAGAACTTTGATGATTTTGGAAAGGACAACAAAGTCCCTGCTTATTCCACAGTCGGCTACGTATGCTTCTTTCAAAACATAACATTTACTTCTTTTTTTTCAACTTTTTTATTTTATTATATATCTTATTTGATAGATTTTTAAAAATCTAAAATGTCTATTCAAAACTCTGCTTTTCCATCTTCATTGCAATATTCACTCATTTGGTTTTTACTCTTAACAAACTCCTTTTCTCAACCACACGACATTCTTCATTTTCTTTTCACCTTCTTTCTATACAACATAAACCAGACCCTTCATCAATTTGTTGTTTTCTTCCTTCTATCTTCAATCATTTTTTTTATCATGCAATTGAGAAAATAAAAGATTCATTACTCATCACCTCCATTCAATCTAGTTTGTTCAAAACTCTCTCTCATTCTGGTTTCGGTATTTTAGTTATGGTTTTTGTTAATAACTTGTATTGTTATTAGATTTGTTCATCTCCGATGGAGATCTCCATGCCGGTGGTTGTTTTGATCAGGTATGAACCACTTTTCGTCAATTTTTATGTTTGTTGATTTTCATGATTTTAAGGTTTATTGTTGATGGTGCATTGTTGTGTGTTTTATGTTCTTGGTATGTCTATCATTAATGGTGTTTTGTTATTTAAATCTGATATAATATTTTGTTGTGTGTTTTATGTTCTTCTTGATGTACTAATTTCTATAGTTATGTAGCTCACATCTCTAATTTTTACTTATTTCTTATCCTTTGTTTTTGTTGGTTTTGTGTTTTACATAGATTTGAGAATCATGATCTTAGGAAAAAAATATTGCGTAGATCTGAAGAAATGATATCTGAAAATTTCCTTTTTTTCGGGTTTTCAAACTATAATTTTCTGCTGTTGTTCCAACCTTTTAAAACTCAGGTAATTTTCTCTAATTATTTGTTTAGTTTATTTTGAGAGTTTAATAATATTTTTCGTTTTTATCAATTTTGTTTTGATATCAGCTTTGACTTCTTACTTTATGTATTTTTAGATTTCATTTTTATATCAAATTTGATTTGTTTTGGTTTAAATATATGTTTCAGGTTTTCTTCTGCATATTTGATCCATTTGTTTTAAATACCTCTTTATTTGCTTTTATCATTTATTTTGAATACCCATTTGTTTTATTTTTATAATTTCTTTTGAATTAACCATTTCAGTTGATATTACTTTAGAAAGAAAAGATTAAGTTTAATCTTATTTAAGAATTTTTTTTTCTACTCACTTTAAAAAGATTGATAATTTTTTATCTCATTTATTATTGTCAACTCATATTCTCTTATTTTCTTTCTAACTTTATTTTTACTTTAATATATCTTATACTTTTTCTCAGTGTTTTAAAAACCGGACCGGACATCAAATCGGTGAGGATAATGGGTCAGAGGTTGATTGGTCGAACCACTGGGTCATTGGTCGAACTGCATGACTAAACCGGATTAAGCCGGATAACTCGGTTGAATAGACCGGTCGTTTTAACAAAATTATATAGTTATAAAATCTATCGAACCAGATGATTCAGTCCCTACAAAATATAACTAGTACTTAAATTTTTTTGAAAACATCATATTATAAAAAAATTCACAAGTTCATAATTTAAATTCAAATTTTACAGATGGGTATCACACACAATCAAATACTACATAATTATAAAATATAAACAAAACTTTAATCGCAACATAATTTAATTGAATAATTTATAACAAAATAATTCCTAAATTTAATTTTAATAAAAGAAAAAGTATTTCAATGTTGGGATCTCCTTTTTCAATATCAAAATTATCTGTAACAAAATCAACCGCATCTACAACCATTTTTTTAATTTTTTTATTTTTATTTTTATTTTAATTAAAATAGTCAAAATGACATTGTTTTAATTTTTTAAAATAAAAAAAATAAAAAAATTTAAAAAATGCATTTAAACCACCGGTTCACAAAAACCGTCGGTTTTCCCGGTTTTAGCGGTTTACGCCGATTTTGACCGGTTCACACCGGTTCAATGACATTCCCGATCCAGCTATTGAACCAGACCGGTTACCTGGCCGCTTCCCAGTTCGACCGGTCCGACCGGCCGGTCCGGTCCGGTTTTTAAAACTATGCTTTTTCTTATCAGATTTTTTATGTTTTATGCAGAAAAGATTAATTTTTTACATCAAGAAGAAGTAAATATACAAATTAAAGCTTTACTTCTTTTTCTCAAAGGTAAGAAGATTTTTCAGTTTTTTTATTAAAAAAATTGCTCTTTTTATTCATTTTTTTTAATCTAAAAGATTTAATGTGAGATTGTAATGTGATTTGGAAGCTTTGATTTTGTTTAATAATTTTGTAAATTTATTGATATATTTTAATTGAATTGGAAGCTTTTAGCAGCAAATTATAACAAGGCAGAGTATAACAGGAAGATGCATAACTTTTGATAATGTCTTAATACCCTATTTCTATTACACTTATACATTGTATGGTTCATAGAAAATCAAACAATGCAAGGTTAATGAACCAGCATATAATTTCTTATACTATCATGATATGGTTAACAATAATAATTGCACATTGCTTAATTTCACTTTATTTCTTGCTTCATGAAACTGCAGGTTTAATACATCAATTTGACAAAAGTCTTATCAGTTGCTTTAAAAAGTGCAGAGTTTTTATGTCCAGTCTAGATCTACTCTAACCTGCTCTATGGCAGGATACACAAGGGAAAGGGAAAGTATCATATTCTTAAACTATTATTATAATTTGTACTGTATCAATTATTGAATAAGCCTGCAGCTATATTATAAACAAATTTCAAGACATCAATAAAACTTACTATAGAGAGTTAATAACTTATTTAGTTTACCACATCTAATCATACTACAATTTTAGTAAAAAATTTAACTATGATAAAAATTATTTTATTTTTATATTTTTATGATCAAATGGTTAATAGTATATGATCGTACCTGATCAGAATGATCGTGAAGGTCTGCAACGTGCTGGACTTCTGTGAACTGGGGAGTGTACCTGCAAGGTACTCCTATGCCAAAGTTTGAGAGCAATGAGAGCAAGTAGAGAAAAGGTGTGATAGAATGAATATTGAGTACCTGACCCTCTAGTGAAAGAGGGTATTTATAGCCCCCGGTGTTGGGCCAAGATTTCCTAATTGGGCCAAATCCATTGGAGGCCCACGTGTTAGGAAACTGCCAGAATCCTATGTGGTAGGGTTGAGTCAGCAAATGACTCACATCCTGGGTGGATAAAGCATAGGGTTCGTGCATCCCTAGCTATTGGGTTGGACCGCGTGCTCTTTAGCAGGTGCGTGGGTTTGACGCTCATAATGACTAGTGCATGCGCTTATTGGGCATGTTCGGCCCTAGCTTATGGATTGGGGATGCTCGACTCTGGCACAAGTGTTGGGCCTGCTCGACCCAGACCAGAATAGAAGCCCCCCAAGTCTTTGTTTCTACCAAAAGCAATTACTTTGCACTATTCTGCTAAAGAGGAGAACTGTATGGATCGAGGTCGTCTAATGTTGCCATGCTTGTAATCATTATCTGTGGAAGATTATACGAGCGTTCCTAATTGGTCAGGCGTCGTGTGAGGACGAGGACGTGTCCTGACGGAATTGTAACCTCTGCTTCTAAGAATATTTGATCAGTTCGTTTACTTGGGATTCCCCGAGGAGCCTTGTGCCGAGGAGGCGAAACGTTTCATTCGCCTTTATGTGTCTGGGGAATGTGAAACGATTGAGTTTCCACATGTGAAACTTCAGGCCATTTATGACGTGTGGCAGGTAATTTCTGCGCCATCATGACCTAGGCGAGTCTAGCAACCTGGGTAATAATGGTAATGATGGCTCCACTTCCCACTTCCCTGTAACGCCTTGCTATAAAAAGGGGAAAACAGGACCATTTTAACATTTCACTAAGTGTTTTCTCCCTGTAGCTCTGCTATCAAGAACAAGAATCTTTCTCGTCACTGCAATCCTCCCAACTTTCCATTTCCATCAAGTAAGTATTTTCTTCTCAGCCTTGTTACGGATTGCTAGCATTCGAGGTTTTTAGGGTTGATTAATAGGTCAAATAAGCGCGTAGCAGTGATTTGTTTGAGTTTTCTCGCTTGAGTGCCCAGGAATTGCATGAATCTCCGGAGCACCCCATGAATATGTCGATGATGCGAGGAATGTTTTGAGGGAATTTAGATGAGTGAGACGAACAGCCTTCGATTGACTTGAAGAGGCTATAAGCGAGACGGGGAGGATTTGTTTTTCTTTTCATGCTTTCGTCGTGCGGGATATGAGTGTGGCGAGTGTAACACCCTTCTAAACCCCGCGGAAATTTAAATAAATATATCATAGTAACTTGGAACAAGGGTGTCACAATTTCAAATTTTAAAACAAACATTATACGTCATTGTCATGCAAACACTAAGGAGTTTCATCATAATTCATAATAACTCATGTTAAATACAGCGGAAAGCAATTATACGGAATAGTCCAGCACCTTCGAAACTATATCCATAAAACTCAAAATAAAGCAATAAAGTCATAAGACATGAACGATCAAAACTTACGTCCCCAGTGTTACAATATCAGAGCATGACACTTGACGCTAAACTAGACACACTGACTCATGAGCTAATCCTCACCAAGTCGTAAAGCTGCTATCCTCAATCTAAAATATTATGCAATTCATAAGAAACAAGCATCACAATATATCATTCACCCAATCATACATATTCAGATTAGCCACTATCATTCATCAACTCATACAACAATAAATCACACAACACAACACTGAAATTCATTCAATCATGTTATGACAAAATGCATATGACTCAACTGACACTATGCATGTGGTACCAATAAACCGTGGAATTAATCCACCTAACCGATCTACGCCTCATCGAGATACGGCCCACCGACACAAATTCCGCACAATGGGAATTATGTCCACCATCAATCCAAACATCACCGGGATTTATCATCCAATGCATATGAATGAATGAACACGCATAACATACTTAAAAACATCACCGATCACGATGAACAAATCATCTCAACACCACATCACCGAATAAGTATGTACATGTTTTCAACATCATTCAAATAGTCATGCATTCATCACAGTCATAATAATAATCACAGCCAATTCATCACCACATCAAATACATTGTCACACCTATCTCATATGCACACAATGCTTAATTCTCACCAAGTAATTAAATCGAGTTTTTTAAAAAATAAAGTCGGCCACTTCCCATATTCATCGTTCATCATATAAAAAATTTAATTACCTTTACAACACCCAAAACGGAACTAAGAAAGGGTACACAGATCAAAAGATGCGCTATCTTAAAGTTTAAAAAAATTTATACACAGCAGGGTTCACTCAGCGGACCACTGGCGACTCGCGACAGAAACAAACTACCTTCAGACCTCCGCTCAGCGGACCACTAGCAACCTTCGACAGAAGCTAACTAGGTCGGGTCCTCCGCTTAGCGGACCCCCTTCCGCTTAGCGGACCTGCGATTTTACAGATTATCAGGTCTGCGATAGACCCTGTGATCTCCCATATCCTAAGTCCAAAATCGACTCTATACATCATATACATGCATACAATCATCATATATTCAATCATACACCAAACCAAACCGCGAGATAAAAATGCATGCGGTTTGGTTTGGTTCGGTTGATTTTTAAAAAGTCATCCAAACCAAACCAAACCAAACTAATGTGGTTAGGATCGGTTCGGTAGACTGCGGTTTACACTATAAAATAAAAATGTACTGAAATAAAAGGAAAAAAGGAAAGTAATTCAATATCAATATAATATATGATATTATACCATACAAAAGAAATTATATTACAAGAACAATAGAGAACTAAAAATACATTATAAATGAAATACATATATTAGACAATAGAGAATTACATATATATGTAGCTCAATAAAATACAAAAACTAAGTGGATTATGCCAAAACTTAAGTTAATAAATTAATTATTAAAATTCAAAACGTAAGGTGTGGCTGTGTGCAATTGGATTTGGAAAGATAATAAATTAATTATTAAAATTCAAAACTTAAGTTAAATATGCGGTTTGGTTCGGTTCGGGTCGGTTTTGTGAAATAAAAACCGCAAACCAAACCAAACTGCGCGGTTCAGTCCAAAAATCATCCAAACCAAACGCGGTTTTTTGCGGTTTCGGTTTGGATTGGTTCGATTTGCGGTTTTGCTTTTGGATTGGTTCGGATACGATCACCCCTATTATTAACCAATAGTTCATGCAATTTTCATCAATTCAATCTAAATTATAACACTCTAACCTAACAATCCCAATATCTAATTGAACCAAACCATACATCAATCTACCTATCACTTAAGATCACATAAGAGATACTAAAAGGAAAAGTCTCCCCTTACCTTGATAGAGGTTCTTGAATTGATCCTTGAACTTTGGGGTTTTTCCTCCTTCCTTTGCTCTTCTCACTTCTACGATAAAATCTTTTCTCCCAACTCTTCTCTTGCTCCTTTCTTTTCTATTTTCCTCAATAATAAAAATAATAATATAATTAGGACTAAGTATAGAGCTTTTTACTCCATACACCCACTAATTACACCTCACACCCCCAAAAGTCCAATATTCTCTTCTTATTCATTTATTCCATTATTTTCAAAAATATTCATAAAATAAATTTTAATAAAATAATTAACTAAAATTCAATTTATCTAATAATTTAAAAATACGGGTGTTACAGCGAGGATGTGAAAGGATCTCCCCGAGGAGGATCTACCCCTTATCGCGTGAGTAACAGAATGTTAATTCCTGTTTAAAGACCTGTCTGTATCAAAGAAGGGGGGTCGTGGGCCGACCATCTATCCTCACCCTTTCACTTGATTTGTGGTGGAAGGGTGGATTTGACTATAGTCGAATTCACTATTTCCTATGCTTTTCATGTAAAATGGACGACGAAAACCCTGAGATCTATCTAGTGGATGTGAAGGATGATCCCGAGGAATATGAAGTTCATGATGAGCAGGGCTTTCCTACTGTGCAAGTTGTTCCGCCGAGGAGACTCGAGGATTGGGTGGCTTCTGATGCCTTAAATATAGTTTCATGTTCCGTGACGCATCCTCGGGAAGCGTTCAACATCGTCGAGGATTTTGTGTCGGGCATGGAAAGTTCGTGGAAGGCTTGTCCGCCTAAAGCTCATCAACGGGTTTGCTCAAAATTTTAGGGAAATTGTTTCGCGATGTACAAATTTGCTTTTAAGGAGGTAGGGATACGGGTGCCTTTTACGGCTTTTCAGATGAACATTTTCAATTGGTTGCATGTGGCTCCTTCTCAACTCCGTCCCAATGCTCTAGCCTTTCTTCGGGCGTTCAAGCATGTTTGTCGATACCTTGAGGTTGAGCCGAGCATAGTTCTATTGTCCCAGGTTTTTCATCTGTAGAGGAAGAGTGAGTCTGATGGGAAATATGCCTGGGTATCCTTCAAGCAGCCGAGGAAGTTGTTCCACATTTACCAAGACTCTGTAAAAATATTTAGAGACAGATACTTCGTGATAAAGCCTCTCACCCTTGTCGCAAATATGACTTTGTTTGACACCGTGGAGTATCAGGAAGGAGGGGAGATAAAGAGTGGATTAGCCTGTAAGTTCCCCTTGGAGTGGCAGTAGGAGCATTTTTAGAGGGTGTCGCTACCGCGAAAATTAATAGAGTCGCCACTAACATATTTATCTTGAAAAGGAAGGGAATGCCAGCAAACCACAAAACAAAGCAACGGTCTCACGACTAGAGAAAAAGGGTAAGGGAGTCGGTTACGCGAGGGGAAGGTGCTAGCACCCCTCGCGCCCATCGTACTCGATGGTATCCACGCTTGTGTCTAAAACTATGGGTTTGTAAGCAAACTGCGCTAATCTGGACTAAAATGCATGCAAAACGTAAGGAAAAGAAATATTTATACTCGCACAGGCCCTACCCCGCTGCCTACGTATCCTTTTTGAGGAATCAGAGGTACCGTATCTTGGCTAACTAATTTCTGTTTGTTTTATGTTTTTTAGGTGAACGAGTTAAATTCACACTCCGCTGCTCGACCTTTGGAGGCTTATGCTGGGAGTGGAGCGGAAATAACAAGCTCTTAAGAAAAGAAAATCAAAGAGTTTGGTTTGTATTTGAAAAGATGCATGAGGGAAAACCTAAGCTAAGGGGGAAAAGCTTGCTACCTATGTTATCATACAAAGGGTACAAATCTAAACTAAACTAGCAACCTACGAGGAGAAGGGAAAGCAAACAAGAGTATCACACAAACGAGCTCCGCTCATAAAGCAAACAAAACCACCGGCACTGGCCGAGTGGTAGAAAAGCGGCCCGCCATAGCCAAGGGGAGCGGATCACCCGAGTCAACCAAGCATTAGACCTCGCGAAAATGATCGGGCCATAGACAAAAGGGTGAATCCCTCTCAGCAACCAAGTCGTCACAGATCCAAAAGGAAAATGGTGCGTGCGTATACCGAGCATCAACGTCGAGCGACGCGAGCTATAGAAAGTGCGGGGTTTGGCTACTAAACCCTTTTCGCTTGCTTTGTATAGGTCTTTTGACTCAAAGATATTTGGAACATGTTCATAGCTCAGAACTTGCAAAAAGTGAGCATAGTAACAAAACAGACTGGAAGTTGCGGGGGTTGATTACTAACCCTTTCCGCTTGCCTTCTCGAGGACTTACAATGGCCTTTGTTAGGACTTTCTGCAAGCACAAACATAAACACACCAACAAAAACAGAGCCTCTTTCGAGGGCTTGGCCAGATGAATGTCTAAGTCCTACTTCTCATGTTAAAGGATGATGCAAAAAGGCAATAAAGTGCGAGAAAGATAAAATGAAACGGGATCAATACCAAATGGAAGAATTTTACACTCACGCTGGTCATACGCGTACCATACGCGTATCAGTAGAGGCTGATTTCCATACAAACGCACTCCATACACGTATCACAGTGCCATACGCGTAACACCTCCTCATCATACGCGTACCATACGCGTAAGGGCAGAAGGGCGTATTTTGGACGGGACAGGGCGTGTACCATACGCGAACGGCCCCTGGGAAGCCCCTCATACGCGTACCATACGCAAATGGCCAGAGACTTCCAAAAACCTGCAACTCGTACCAGTTCGTCTTCCTTGTGTTTTAACCATTACAGCTTTCGATTTTGGATCTAAAACCGAAATTCTGCACTCTTTAACATATAGGATTCATCTATCTTCAATAGTTTATCACCTTATATTAATTTTACTCATTACAATCCTAATTTCTAATCAATTAGTTAAGGATTTACATTCATAGATTCAGTTCCATGGATGAACACAACAACACATCAAACAATCACCATATTCATACCATAACATCAATTGACACATAATTATGCACAGGATTTAGCATAGATAATCATCAATCATATAATGTATTCAAATTCATCCTAAACCCTAACCTAACATACAATCCAATTGACCTAAATAATATCCCTAATCAATATTATCATCTAAAATACGATAAGAGATGTTAACCGGAGAGTCACCCCTTACCTTAGCTAAAAGTTCTTGATTGGTCTCTCCCTCTACTGTTCCTCTTTCACGTTCTTTGAGTTCCCAAATCCTCAGTTCTTCTTTTCATGTTCTATTCTCTTTTTCCAATTTTCTTCTTTTTTATGAAAAATAACATTTTAACTAGTAAAGGACTTTACTAACTTAACACCTCCTTCTTACAAACATCACACATGGCCCAATGCCATAAACCATTCTTTTCCAATTTATTTTCATAAAACCAAAATAATTCTAATTATTAATTCAATTTCCAATTGAATTAAAAATTAAAATATACGGGTGTTACATTGTCGAACCAGTATGGTGGATGTCCTTACAGGAGACAAAATTGTCACACTTTGTGTCATGGCCGCCATCGGGATGACATTCTCATTTTATGCAGTACTTTGTGTGTGTGCTGGATTAGAAATGTTAGTGTCTGCGCTAGAACGTGACATCTCAGACAATTGTTTCCCACTCCTTAAATACATGCATACATAACTATGCATGTAAGAAAATGCTTGATAAAAACAACTTTAAAAAATTTATTAGCACTGTTCCATTGAGCGTGCCAATTTTTTTATCTTAAAAACTGGTAAACAATGCTAGTCTCTTTTTAAAAGTTACTTTACGAGATCGACTAGGGAATCTCAGAATAATGCTTTAGTTTCCTAAAGTGTTTTAACAAGAGTTTAGAAATGTTGACTGTTGTAAACGAGTTCGACACAGCGTCGAAGCAGTTCGTTTCAAAAAGTAACGTTCAAAGAAACTTTGAAAAGAAAAAACAAAACTTGTAAAGAGTAATAAAGCTTGAAAAAAGGTAAATGACATAACATTTAAAATTGAATGAAAGTTGGTGACTCAAACATACATTTCCCTTGCTTTACTCATTTCGATCGTAGCTTGGTTACTTTGAGTGTTAGTGTATAGGCTTATGTAAGTTTGAATCCCCTCCAACTATTTACAAAGTTTTATTATAATACAAAAGCGTAACTACTTTTTGGCGGCCTTCGTTTCTTTGCATGCCACATGCACTTTCAGAATTTCCAAATTCTTCGTTCTCCATTTTGGCTACCCGCGTCTGATTTTACTTCGCATGAACTAAATTTGACTGGGGATTCTTCTTGCACCGAATTTCTCAACTCTTCAGGCCTAGTCAATTTCTCCAGTCTTCAGGCCCAGTCGACTTCTCCAGACTTGTTTATGATTGACTCTACTTTCATACTCCCTTGGTCGAATTTTGCCTCTTGTCGAAATCCCAACCAACACTTCCCTATTGAAATTCTGGTATGACAGACTCAGGATCTAATTCACGATGTCAAGACATCTGATCTGTTATTAATGTAGAAGAGGCAGAACACATAGATCCCCAACTTTTAATTACCCCTAAGAAGGAGTCAATGAGACCTGGGATCACATATGTTCAATCAACATAACCAGATTGTAAAGTTTATATGGTTCTGTAAAGGAACAGCTAACACTTCTAAACCTGATGTTATACACGATGTCATAACATCCACGAATGAACAAACAAAATAATGCAGAAGATAAATAATACAGTTAATTGTTAACCCAGATCGGTCTAACTACCTACTCTGGGGGCTATCAAGCCAGGGATGAAGTTCACTATTAGCAGTATCAATTCAGAGCTAAACTCTCAGTTTACAACTCCTCACTTAATCACTACCCAATGACCCTTCTACCTAGGTTCTTCCTAAATATGGAATATCTACATTCCACTCTCAATCATAGCAATGATGTCTAGCAGTCAACAACTTAGTCACTGCATCAACGGCCTCATTACCAACATTTTAAATACACAAAAATAACCTGAAGTTGCTTAACAGCTTCCTCCAAGAACACAACATCTCTTACCTACAGGCTTCGAGATTCACATTAAACTTCTCTTGCTTAACAGCTTCGAGAATCACATTAAACTTCTCTTGCTTAACAGCTTCAAGAATCACATATCAGTGACCATCCCATAATCCGGGTGGTTCACCTACACGGCTAACCCTAAAAACTACATCTTGCCAATACTCGGCTAGCTCACTCAAACTAGGTTACAAAGGTTTATATTTATAACCTGATCCCAGTTGGACTTGGGCTTACAAATCGCAGCACTCCTTGCTATTACAAATCTGCAGAAATCTTCTGTTACAATCAAGGTCTTTTTAATCATGAGTTTCCTAATTTATCTCCTAAATTAGAAACTGCTGATTCTTCCTGAATATTCAATCTTCTGATCTGATTCTTCAAATATTCTTTTGACCTTTAAATTTGCGCCACATAGGATTACAAAATATTCCACGAATATCCTGTATCTGTTGAGTAACAAACTGAATCTTCCTTCCAGTTCTGCAAGTGCGATGTCATGAGTTGATGTCATGACATTCCATATAACATCTTGCATGTACTTGTTTTTTTCTTTTTATATTTGCAAGATTACACATTGTACTATTATTATGTTTTAGCCAAATATAAATGCCAATCAGCCAATAAAAGCACTAACACCTATCATTAAGGGCGATTTTGGATAGGGTTTGTCTGACTAGTCCGGGATGTATATCCTAGTCGTTCATAAACCTTATAGGTCAGTTTTGTGGTTGGCGGAATATGTGGCCAAACTGAGATGTATTCTCAGATGTTCATCAGCTTTCCAAGTCAATTTTATGATTGACGAAATGTGTGGCTGCTCCGAAATATATGTCTCGAATGTACAAAACATCTAATCAAGAGAAACTATGATAAAATGTCTTCAACAATAAATACTTGTATGTCTCTTTCACTGAGATATCTTTTTCACTAAATATTCATTTGTACTCTCAATTCTCTTAAATTCAAATTACAAATATTTTTCCATCATCTTAAAATTCCACTAATCCCGAGTTCAAATCCTGGACATTTATCTATATTTATTTACCAAAGCATCATAAAAAATACCTTTTTCTTAATAGTGTTTGATCGTACCTGATCAAAAGGATCGTCGCGGGCTGCTTGGAACTGGACCTTTGAGAAGTGAAAGGGGGGGTGTACCTGCAAGGTACTCCGATGCCAAAGTAAGAAGACGAGCAAAGGAGTGCAAGTACGAGTTAAAGGTTAGAAAGAATAGAATACCTGACCCTCTAGTGAAAGAGGGTATTTATAGCCCCCAGCGCTGGGCCATGATCTCGTTATTTGGGTTGGATGCCCAGGCCCAATTAAGAGACTGCCAGGTTTCCTAGGCAGAAATATCAGAGGTGCATGAGTGTCCTCTGTCCTGGTTAACCGCTCCGAAGTTTAGGGGAGACGCGGTCTTTTATGGACCACGTGGACTCGCGTTATTCGGAGGGTTGAATGTGAAGGAGCCCTACGAGGAGCAGGGTCCTCGGCGAGAAGATGCTCGCGGGGAGCACCTGTGCCGGGCGCTAAGCAGCTTGCGGGAAACATCATGTCAGGCACGGTGGAGACGAGCATTCTACTGTACTTTATGGAGCATAGAGTGATTTGGGCCTCTAAGACTAAGTGGGCCGAAAGTAGATTGGGCATAATCCTGACCCAGTCCAGAACAGTGTTAATATCAAAAAATTAAATCAACCAACATACGTGGACAAATAATTTTTTGTTAGTTTTCTCATTCCTGTATAAAAAATACTAGTGTTATAGATTATACTACGTTTTCTAGCTTGTAGGAATTCTCTTTCAAAAAAATACTATAAAGTTGAATCAGCCGACATAGGCTCACACGCCAGCACATCGATATCTATAACGGCCAATCCATAAGCCTCCACGTGGTTTTAACTCATCTCTACTCCAATAATGATTCGAACAAAACAAAACATAAACTATATACTTTATATGGCCGACATACATAACTAATTTTAACTCCATAAAATTAAATTAAAATTAATACAACATTTTAGTGTTTGGCGTCTCTTCTATAGATAAAAAAATTCATCAAAATTAAATTTATTTGTAAACATAATTTTAGTTAGAATTTGTGTTTAATTAGTTTTATGTAATTGAGTCAAAAAAAATTAATTTTAATAAAAGTTGCCTTTATACTATTATGTTATTAAAATAATTTTAATAAAAATTGTTTTTATACTTTTATGTTTTTAAAATAATGTTAATATCTCACAAATATTAATTATTATTATATAATTTAAAATAAGAAAGATATTATAATATTCTTTATTTATAAAAATATATTAAAAAATAATAATAAGCACTTAAATATATAATAGAATAAATAAATTATTATTCATTATAGTTGTAAAATCTTTTACAATATATTATTAATTAATTAATTTTTAAAATTAAACTATAATTTTGATCTTCTGATTCATAAAATTAATTTTTCAATTTTAAATTTTAAATATTCTCATGTTTTTTCATAAAAAATTAATAATATTTTTAACTTATATTTTTATCTATGAAATTCTACAGTAAAAAAATTTATCATTTAAAAATATAAATATTATTAATCTTAAATGAAAAAAGTATTAAGGAAGAATTAATATTGTTTAAGTTTAAAATAACTTAAATAGAATGATAAATTCAAAATAATTTTATACAAAAGAATAGTATTTATTGATCTTTATTTATAAAAAATAATTAGTTTAAAAATAAAATAGAAAATCGTTTTCCACGAGTCAATGAGACTTACACAAACCATTGAAATTCCCATAAATAACAACGGAACCAATCAATATTAAACAGATCATAGTGCGCACATAACAGCACTAATCTTTGCGTCCTCTCTTGCTAACTTGTGATCACAAATTGAGGGGGAAAATGTGGAACAAGATGAATTTTCAAGATGAAGCAGCTCAGTTGATCAACTCAGATTTCAGAGACTTGGGTGAAGCTGCTCATAAACTCGCTGATCATATTCTTAAACTCGGTGGTTTGGGATTTGGAGCATCTTTCTTCGGATTCTTTGCTGCTGTTGCTGCTATGTATGTTCTGTTCTTCCCTTTTACTTTATAGTTTACTGTGATTTATGGGTGTTTTTGAATTTTGTTATATGGATTGTGTGGTTTGGTTGTTAAACATTGTAAGTTGTTGTTTTTTTATTGTGTGTTTATGTCTCTCTATACTGTTTTTTTTTTTGTATGTGATTTTAGAATATTTGTTGCTGCTTCTAGACCATCCTTAATTTCAGTGTGATTTCTGGTATATTTTTTTCTTCTTATAATTAGTACTCTCCAAAACAATCTCTGATATCATGTCCATAGCTTGTTCGAAAATAGGTTATAAGAAATATTCTATGAAGGGCATACACCTTTAGCAGTAGGCTTTGTAGTGGGCAATTCTTTCCTGCAAGTCGGTTTTGTAGTGATAAATTAGACTCAATTATATTTTTTTAAGTATGATATCAGAGTCTAATTTAAGATCTAGTTGACTTTCTCATATCAAATTTCCGCCCAACTCCAATTTGTTCTGGGGGCAGTGAGAGGGTATGTTAGGCCAACTACTTGACATGTATAGGAAAAATCTCGGAAAAGTCTGACAAAAATCAGATGAGTGTCCTCAAAATATATATTTTTTATTTAACACTTTTTAAATTGGTTTCCAACACTTGGAGATACTTTAGATGGAACGAGTGGAAGGTAGATATTTAGATCCATTTCTAGACAAGAAAATATTTATGGTAGGGTAGGAGCCCCACTTATTCTCATGAAGAAGTCGGTAGTTATCATGTTGTCTTTTTAGTGGTTAGTGTTGAATTGTTGTCACTATTTTTATCCACAAAAATCATAAGAGTTTCTCACTCTAAAGATAGAGCTACTATTCAACTCCCAACCGTTATTCAAAACAGAAATTATCACCATGTTTTTATTGTTGTTGTGTAAGAATATATTAAAAAAAAAACTAATGATATTTTAATTTTGTTAATCAGTGTCAAAGTTTCACCATGTTTTGTTGAGTAAGAATGAATGAAAACTGTAATAGTCTTTGTTTTAATGACTTCACTGATTGTGTTAATATGTTCTCTGCAGTTACTTGTTGGTTTTGGATCGCACAAACTGGAAGACCAACATTCTCACATCACTGCTCATTCCATACATTTTCTTCAGTTTGCCGCAGCTAGTTTTCGGTATCGTCAGGTGATTCATTTCCCTCCATATCTGTCACGCTTTCATTTCATGTCATCAAATTTGTACCTTCATTTCCGTCTATAATATTATTTTCATCACTATGCAGGGGAGAGATTGGAAAATGGATTGCTTTAGTTACTGTTGTGTTAAGGCTTTTTATCCCAAAACATTACTCTGGTACGTTACAATTTTGCTTATGATAGTCTGTGAAATATTGAATATGCATACTAATAACCAACTCTTCATGATTGTTACTGCAGAATGGATGGATTTACCTGGTGCTTTGGTGCTTTTGGTTGTTGTAGCTCCAAATGTAATTGCAACCACCTTCAGAGAAAACATTGTGGGAGTGATTGTGTGTCTTGTCATTGCATGTTATTTACTACAGGAACATATTCGTGCATCCGGTGGTTTCAAAAACTCCTTCACTAGAGCAAATGGCGTGTCGAACTCCGTTGGTATAATACTTCTGTTGGTTTACCCCATCTGGGCGCTTATCGTTATCATTTTTTAGGTACTGCATTTGAATTTGAATTTGACTGTTAAGTGTTGTGAGTGAATTAAGCCAGTTGTGTTGTGTAATCATTCATTTGTTGGATGTTGATGTCAAATACTCTGTCATTGTTTGATGTAATGTATTACCTTTGTTGTTTCGTTTGCATGTTTAACATATGAAATCAAGTCTCTTTCGACATTTTGTTGGCTTCATAGTAGAAATAAGAATGATGAAGGGAATTGACATGGTAGTAATGACATGGTAGTAATATCAGGGTTGTCTTAAGTTTTTGAAGACCGTCTTAAATTTTCAAAGACTATGTAAGCTTATCAGGTTTAATTGTAGAAAAACAAATAGGGGCTCTATTTTGTGATGTTTTAACTATGATAAATATTTTATGACACTCTTTTATACAAGATCAAGATTTGACAGTGACAAATTTTGAGCTCTATGCAATAAACCGTCTTACACCTACAAAGACGGCCATGAATATATCTCGTAGTTTCTGGTGTATTCACATATTATCTATGATTTGAGTGGACCATGGGTACCTTAGATAATTTTTTTTCTCTCTCTCTAAATCAATCATTCCCTCTCAATAAATAGTCACCATAAAGTTACAAACTTACTTCACTTAAACAAATAGGAGTAAAAACATTTGTTGCAAGGTACGCAAAATAGGTAGCTTTTTGAATTTTCCACATAATTTTATGATATAATTTTTTTAAAAATGGCTGAATGAGCATATTATGCAGTTCATATTTCAATATCCTACATGTTTTGTTTATAGCTTTTTCAATTCACATAATTTCAAATGGAATTCCTGCCATCTGTCTCACACCATTGCTCCCTTTGCTTCCTTGTATAGTTGATCAATACAATCCTGAAATTGTTTGCAAGAAGTAACATTTTATACTTAGCTAGTAACAAAAAAAAAATGCATATTTTGGTAAATATTGTGAATCATTTTACTAATTCAATTAGCTAAAATAATTAAAAAATATTGTTCGAGCTGATCAAAATAGTATCACGTTGCTTGGGAATCGAGGCTAATGGTAGAGTTTATATACAACACGCATATACTTCAATCCATCGAGACGCCTTTTTTAAAGGACAAGGCCGTGAGGGTTATCACCCAAACAGACAATACCACGTAGCTGCAGGACAAGGCGTGAGGGTTATCACATCCAAACAGACAATACCGCATAGCTGCAGTGACACAAACTTGAGATTGACCAGAACATTTGTGCTAGAAAGAAGGATTAAGTCCACATGCACCTTAGTCTCAACTGAGAGACAAATGTTCTTGGTTGATAAAAATAGTCTCACATTATTTCGGAAATGAAGCTAAAGTCTGAAGGTAGTTTATATACAACATAGTTTATATATAACACTCAAACACCTTGATCCAACGAGACGCCTTTTCTAAAGGATGAAACCATGAGGGTTCTCACCCAAAAGTGGACAATACCCAAAAACGGACAAAACTACGTAAGTAACCGCAGTGGCCTAGAGGTCGACCAGAGCAAATATTTTTTTTTACTAGATACTGAAATCGTAGAAAGTTAGTAGTTGCAATGTTGATTAGAGAACATGAGACAAACCTTATAGTGCTTTAGTAATTGTGGTCTCTTCAATTTAAATGTTGGAGTTACTAGATCTCTCTCCACATCGAAGGGAATTGGTTCCAGAAAAACTGCTTTTATCAGCTCAAAACCTCGAAACTGAGAGAATACCAATCATGTCAACTGTAATCACTAATCAATAAGATCAAAAAATGTAAAACATATGGTTAACATTATATATACGTACTTGATGTTTCTGACCAATGCTGTTGAGTTCATCCAAAATGAATTTTCTTGCCTTTAGATTTCCACATAGTGATTTATAATCTTCAGACAAATTATGCTTCACTGCCCAATTCTCAAGGGCTTGTCTTTCCGGAACAACGACGGCCACCAAGAAAGATTCGAAACTATTTCCATAAACCCAAACCTGCGTGCGAAATAAAAATGGAATTTCATGAGTTCTAATTCAGTCAACTTTTTCTAGGATTATTAGAGAAGAATCATACCGAAGTTATAAGAGGGCACTGCGAATACTTGTTTTCGATACTCTCGACAGCAACGTATTCTCCTTGAGACAATTTGAAGATGTTCTTTTTTCTGTCAATAATTTTCATGGCTCCATTTGGCAGCCATTCTCCAATGTCACCTGTATTGATTTTTCAAATCATTCCGAAGGACACGGCATTTAGAGCCATACTACCAACTTTGACACGAGAATGCCGAAATACAGAAGTTTGTGACGAACTCGTTATTTCAAACATGTTCTAAGCTAAATATGAGGACTTACCTGTATGAAACCAACCATCAACCATAACCTCTTCAGTAAGATCTTGACGCTTGTGGTAACCGGAAAACAAGGTATTCCCTCTCAAGCAAATTTCTCCACGGGGCTGACTGGAAAGTGCATCATATCCCATCTCAGGCACGGACTCAAGCCTGGCTTCAATCGTTGGCATGGGAACTCCGACCGTTCCCACCATAGAAAATACATTGGATATTGAAGTGAAACACCCCGCACAGCTTTCAGTGAGACCTGTAAAATCAAAATGTTAATAATGAATTGTTACGTAACCACTTCGATGAACTACTTCTTAAAAACAATCCACCGATTTTCTAATCAAAGATTCAAGAACTTTAGTGTACCATATCCTTGTGCCAAGGTAGATCCAAAAGTGACCCTCAAAAACTCTTCAACGTGCTTAGACAAAGGAGCAGCTCCTGATAACAAGATTCGAACTCGTCCACCCAATGCTTGTTTTATCTATCAATAAAACCAATCCTTCAAATTTGAAACAAAACTTTCTGAAATAAAATCTTAGTATAAAATGGAATACCTTGTCAAACACAAGCCTATCGAACCACGGTGATGCTTTGTCTTGTGGAAGACCACTATTTAGATATCCCAATTTGCTGTTAATGGAGTTTAGATTAGTATACAATAGGATAGAAATCTGAAATTAGAAAAGTAGAATTCCGGAACGGTAGAAAGTTCAGTGGTTAAACGTACTAGTTATATGCATACTGAAACAATGTCTTTTTCAGTGATCCTTCCGATGAAATTTTGCTATTGATACCTTCAACCGCAAGGTATGCTTATAATTAATTTTCAAATGACAATGTAGTCAACACAATCACATTTAGCATACACAAAAAGATCATAGCACCAGGCAGCGGCACAATAAACATTCTCTCCTTACCAGCGTAAACACGGTCATAAACTCGAGGAACGCCACAAAATATAGTTGGTTTCAGTGTCTGAATATCTTCCATTAAGAATCTGATATCCTACAAGAATCAGCATGAAAAATTCCATGAAGAAAATATTTTGAAAATAAGTCCGATATTACTAATAAGAACGGAAAGCAAATTCAAAGCTTACGCCCTGCCAAAATCCAACTGATGAACCCTTGTGGATGCAATAGGTCACCATTATCTGGTCATATACATGAGCAAGAGGAAGAAAAGAGAAGTACACATCGTCTTCAGCTGCCTATAAATAGTACATAGAACGTGTATCAACATTGAGAATGACATGTTAGATGCATAGAGAAAAGCAAATGAAATATTTAACGACGGGCTTATAAAAAGTGTTATTACACGAAACAAGCGAATCATAAAAAAAATTAATTATCTTACGCCTTTGTCTGTTAACGAAAGTAGTTGGTCAATAGACAGCACTTGAGTCATGAAAGCCTCGTTCTTAATAATGACACCTTTTGGTTCACCTGTTGTTCCGCTTGTGTACATGATTGTGCAGATGTCAGTCTTATTTTTTAACGGTAGATCCAAATCTCGATTTCCCTGCAGAAATAAAGATATACGACAAAATTATATCGAAAGAGAAAAATTTCCTATTTGATCACAATGGTTCGTGTTGTTAGTTATAAATATTAACATCAGTAAGCAACTGAAAATCGTAGTTCCTACCGATTGAAGAAACTCTTCCCATGTGAAGCAGGATACACCAAGTTCCTCGGCTTCTTTCTTTTGTGTGATTGAAACATCACCAAAACTCACAATAGCTAGGTTATTAAATTACCGAAGTTAATCAGTTAGATGGGAAGACTCTTAAAACTATTCATAACAGAAATAACAGAAAGGTTTGATTAAACATACTTTTAAGACTTGTACACCGATCAAGACATGACAAAACCTGTGGCAACAAAAAACAGTAAGCTAATTATCCTCAAGAAACTCAATGGATAAGCTAATTATCCGCCGGAAAACCATAATCAAGAGCCAGAGAGTAAAAGATTGTGATCCAAGAAATAGAATGGAACCTACAGACGGGATCTTGCTTTGCTGTACAAATGCTATTGAAACTTCAGCATGGTTAATGATAAACTCCACAGCATTAGGACCTGTTTATTCATAAATACGAAATCAAACTTTAAGTTCCTAAATTCGGTAAATAATAAAAGTAAGTTTATTGAGATTTATAGGGAAAGGCACAAAAAACACAAACCAAGAGTGTCGTATAATGGGACATAAGTTACTGCATAGCTGTTACAAGCCTGGAGAAACCAAATTTGAATCAAGCCATTAATGTACTAACGCAATAATTAATAAGGCTAATCATATAAATATCATATTATAACATGTTTAACATACTAAATAGTTGCTTAATTAGCTCCTAACTATGTTTAACATGCTAAATACCTCCATTGCAATTATCCACTCAGGACAATTGGATCCGTATATGCCACAACGATCACCCTTGTGGTACAAAAAAAAAAAAAAAACTAGTTAGATTAATTGCATAAATTTCTGAGTATTGAGTAATAGTATGTTAATGGAACAAGAACATTTACAGGATTGACACCACGGCTCTTCATGGCGGAACCAATTCGGATGGAAGCATCATAAGCCTCTTCAAATGTGATCCATTCATAGGGACCAACCTGCAAATTCAATTGAATTCTTACATGATTTTACCTAATTCAATATAAAATTTATTTTATACCCAACAAATGTAACATAAAATAAGATATTGAGACCAGCATGTTCCTAATGCTTCTGTCCCTAAGTATATACCATTTTGATGGAAAAAAATTTGTCCATTAGTATTATTTTACAAAATATACCCTTACTTATATAACTACTTTTGGTTTCATTATGTAACTAAAACATCATTTATTCATGTTATCATAATTTTCTCCAACATTATTTTCTCATTTAGTTTAGTCTAGTCTAGACAAGAAAAGCTATATGTATTCTAAAGGCTAATTCAAGTAAGACATTGTGTGAAAACAAATTCTAAGTAAGAAATGATGCAAAAGAAACACATCAATGAAAGTTACCTTTGAATCGGATTTTTGACGCCGACCCAGCATTGGTTTCCTGGGGTACCTTGCAGCAGACTCCCTAAACAAAGAAGCATCAAATCACATATCTTATAAATACAATATTTTAAAATCAAAATTTTAACAAGTGGCCCATTAGCTCAGTTGGTTAGAGCGTCGTGCTAATAACGCGAAGGTCGCAGGTTCGAGACCTGCATGGGCCAAATTTATTTTTTTTATTTTTTTTATAAATTTATTTTCCCTTTCTTAAAAATGCAAAAATGCAAATTTCAAAGTTGAAATCTCTAAGTGCAAATTTTCTGAACTTTGCATGCTAATTTCCTAAATAATCATTATCTAAAAAAATGTGCAAGTTTCAAATTGAAAACCCTAAGTTTTGTAGGGCAACTTTTGTGAACTTTGCATGCTAATTTCCTAAGTCCTAACTAATGAGAAGGAAGTAGTAGTTAATAGTGACCTGAAAAAGTCCCATGGAGATTGAAAATGAGAAGGTAACTCCAACAAACCATCTTTAGCATAGATGCATCTGTACACAGGACCTGCTGATGTTTTTTCATGAGTTGCAGATCTTGCTTCTTCTACCTTCAAAGTGTATACATCCACCATTGTTGTGATCAACAGATTGAGGAGGTTTGGTGTTTTTCTTACCCCTATGTAAGTCTATATGTGGGAAGTAGCTAGATGAATTTAAGCAAGGGGATGGTGTCACCAGAGTTGGTTGAGCTGAATCATGAAGCATTAAATTTGAACATTATGTTTTTGAAATGAGAAATGAATAGAATTTTTTTTTAATGTGTTTTTATTTATTAGTAGCTTTTTTTGTGCTGTCTGTGGCTTTGCCTTTTTTGAGTAAAGCATTTATTTTGGCTAGGAAAGTTTGGTGAAGCCTACATTGTGTACAATTGCATCATACATAACTTTTTATATTCCGTCACATGGATATAATCACAAAAGCAAAATTTAAAATGACGTTGTGTTTTGGAGTTGAATTGAATATAAAATCTCATGTTAAGAGGAAAGATATGTGAGATTTTATCAAAGCATTGTTGAATAAACTAATCAATGAATACTATATTTATTTATGAAAATATTTTAATTTCTCAGTTAATGTCTGTAAGAAATAACAAAAATTGCATGCATCCATATTCATACATTCAAGTTGCTAATTCATATCGTCTGTCTTCAATTTTAGAGTTTTTTGTTTACCATCAAGTTGATTCCTCCACACCAATACGAGACTAGAGCCAACGTCAGACGCAGAATGGCAGATTAAGAACAGTATAACTCAGAAGTTAGAATGGAAATTGATGAGTTGAAGTCAGACATGACCAAGCTCACAGAGATATTGCAAGTCTTGATTGCCATAGGGGAGTCACCTCAAAGGACTGTTATCTCAAAGGTTATTGATGTTGTTATTGATCCTCAACTTAACCCAAGGCCAGCCACTACATGGCCCGATTTTGATTTACCTCCAAACTATTCTCCACCTATTGCCATTACTACTATGGTTGTCAAATCTTCTCAACCAGTGTTTCAAGCTCATGTATTCACTGAACCTCAACATGTTGTTCATTCTACTGCCTAAACTGTCTGAGCTCCTTATAAGAATCCTCTCTTTGAGTACCATGTTGTTGATGCCCAAAGTGAAGTCAAGAAGGATCTTGAAATAAGGACTGTAACATTAACAACATACCAATTAACATATATGTCTTCCATTTTACAGCAAAAATATCTTCAGAAGAAGTGAACTTGATAGGCTTTGGAGGAATAACATGCTTGTTTACATCTCTAATGCTTGTCATACCAATAAATTTTAAAATATACTTGTGAGCAGATGTCTTGAATAACATATCACTAGGTTGAACTTGAAAATTAGAAATGGTGTATGTAATGTTAACTGTTAACATCAAATCAAACGATTTCATGAACATAGTTGGAACAACGTCATGAATATCACTCCCCTGAAATACAAAGGAATAAATGTGATTCATAAAGATAACGTCAAAAAACAGTAAACAAAATAGAATAGCACAAGTAGGAGTTAATGGGAATATCAAAATGATTTAAAAATGGAGTTAAATGGAAGATTAAAATGACAAAAACCAGTACATGAAAAAAATTATATCCAAATTAAAATATCAAAATACGAATACAATTATCTAAACGGGTTATCTCGTTATCAATCAATAACATCTCGAAAGGGATGTGTTGATGTGCATAAGGTATATCTTTATGTACGGTGCATAAATACTCAAAAATGGGTTAGTTCAGCATTTGAAAGAAAAAGCCATGGCCATGGAGGGTTTTTGTTTGCATATCCGAAAACACCAAACACTACAAAATGGGTGTTTTCGGATATGCATCTCCGAAATAATTAAAAATGTGAAAATGGATGGTTTCGAAAATGCATCTCCAAAATCTAAGAGTGTGTTTGGATGAGGCAATTAGAAATTTTTAAGGAATTTAAAATTCTAAGTAATTCAAATGATTCAATTGAAAAATCATTCAATTTTAAATTCTTTTGTTTGGATGGAATATTAAAATGATTCATTGTTGAATTTTTGGATCATTTTCATCAATTTTAAAACTTTTGGGCCAAATTTAAAATATGAAAAATAGGGACTAATTTTCAATTTATGAAAATATTAAGGGACCATTTTGTAAATTTAGAAAATTATTAGAGACTTATTTGCAATTTTATGAGAATTTTTGGTATAAATTTATAATTTTAATAAAATATAAGGATTATTTTGCAAATTTAGAAAAATTAATAATAAACAATTTAACAATCAAGTTATGGAGCAATTTCAAATTCTTTACCTTTTGGTGTCATTTGAAATTCTTTAAATTTAACTTGAATAAAATACTTCATAAATTTATATCATTTTAACAATTCTTCATATTTTTCATCCAAACAATAGATTTTGATCAAATCATTTTTAATTACCTCGAAAAATTATTTTTCCTCATTAAAATGCTTCATCCAAACACACTCTAAGAGTGTGTTTGGATGAGGTAATTAGAAATTTTAAAGCAATTTGAAATTCAAAGCAATTCAAATGATTCAATTTAAATCCATTCATTTTAAAATTATTTTGTTTGAATGGAGTATTAAGAGAATTCATTGTTAAATTTTTGGTGTCATTTTTTATAAAATTTAAATTTTTGGACCAAATTAAAAAATAAAAAAGTAAGGACTAATTTGCAATTTTTAAAAATTTGAAGGACCAAATTGTAATTTTTAAAAATTATTAAGGACCAATTTGCAATTTTTGAAAATTTTTGGAGTAAATTTTATAATTTTGAAAAATATGAGGACTAATTTGTAAAATTTGAAGAAATAATAATAACAAATACATTTTATGGAACATGAGAGGAATTTCAAATTCTTTGGTTTTTGGTGTCATTTCAAAATGATTAAATTTAACTTAGATGAAATACTCTATAAATTTCCATCATTTTAATAATTCTTCATTTTTGTATCCAAACAATGGATTTTGGTCAAATCATTTTAAATTCCCTCAAAAAAATTACTTTCCCTCATTAAAATGCTCCATCCAAACACACTCTAAAGGTATTTTAGAATTTTCAACGGCAATTTTTAACCTATGAGGTCTATAATGTGAAATTTGAATTTTAAGGTGATACTATAAAACGTTTGCATTTCGCAAGTGAATGAAAAATGAAGGAAAAAAACATCTTAAAAAAAACATTCAACCTTATTTTTTTCCGAGCGTTTGTCCCAAATCTCAAATATAAAAACACTGATTAAAAATTCAAACGAGAAAAGGAATAAACCAGACATTCTAAGCTTGACACTAGTTCATATTCTTCTCCTTGCACTGAAATTTCAAAATGTCAATGGCAAACGAATCCAGTTGGGTAGGAAGAAAAGCCGTGAAGCGAATCGGTGGAATGTCCGACGCTCTATCAATTGCCGCCGATCTCGGCTTCCCCGTCTCATCACCATCACTTTCATCTTCATCTTCATCTTCCCCCCATGATCCGCCTCAGAGTTCCTCCCCAACAACCGCCGAAAAGGGTGAAGACTTAATTAGGGTTTTGAGAGAATTAACTTCCGTTCAAAAGAAAATTGCTGATCTGCAAGTTGAACTTCAGGGACGAAAGGTGAAAATTGCATTTTTATTTTTTGGATCTGGATTTACACATTGCTGTTTTTCTTTTGATTTGATTAATGATTATTATATATCTGTTTTTATGTTTTTAGGATGATAAAAATGTTGCACATTTGACACATGCGAGTGAAATGAAAAAGAAGATTGAAACCCTGGCAAGGATTACTACTATTCTTAAAGATGTTATTCATAATAAGGTAACATTCACCTAAAATATTGTCTCATTTTATGTTTAATTAGTTCTTAATTTTCATTTTAGTGAGCCATTCAATATTCCTATATACTTTCAAACATCCTTTTATTTCTATAATTTGGCAGGATCGGATAATTGCTCGTCTGCAACAACCGTATTCCCTGGATTGCATTCCCGTTGAAGCAGAATTTCAGGTTGGTGAACATGATCTGTTGTTGAAATAACCTACTTCAACTAGGAAAAGGCACATAAGTTTGTTGATTTCATGTACACTTGACTGGGTGATACTTTTGTTGTGTTTGTGGGATAACACTTTGGTACACATTTTTGCTATATGTTGTATTTAGTTCTTGATCTTACTTGATCTAGTCCTATGTTATTAAACTCGACTGTTCTGGACGCTATGTAAGGCATATTGTAATGCTTGCTTCATATATTTTTCTAATATTTGCAGAAAGATTTCTCTGAACTACTGATGAAGGCGGCTAGTGATTATGGTGCCTTGACAGCATCAGTGGCAGATTTTCAATGGAGTCAGAATTTTAAGGAACCTCCTTCAGTTTGGGGGGTATGCTTCTACAATCATTTTTATTGTTACTTGATATTGATATTTGGACTTTCTGTTTCCATTATAACACAAACTGATTTGCATTCTTGGACCCTAGTTTTCACCTTGCGGATCCCTTGCACGTATAGATTGTTAAGCATTGTGCCGCGTTTCTGTGTGTATTTAAAGGCAACAAAGTGCATACAGGCACTACTTTGAGAACATCTCTTTGTAGAATACAATGGACATAGTTCTGTGTTTTTGACTTGCATTTGAAACGAAATTCCATTTACTTTTTTAACAGGAGATGCTACGACCTATTCCTGTAGCGTTGGCATCTTGCACTCGATACTTCGAAGCCATGTCAGCCAAAAGAGAGTCATTCTCAGCACTTCAAAAAATGAGAGTGGGACAGTTTGATTCCACGGTGCTTAGGACGCCGGCCAGAGATCCTTCCCAAAGACTGCCAGGAGTATCTGATTCTCTAACTTCACTTCCATCAGAATAATGGTACACGACAAAGGACCCTGTCTTACCCTCACTCAGTTCAAGGAGAGTGTTACTTAATCCAAGATCCGTCTATCTTTTGTGTGATATATCATACTTCAAATGCTTGTGCAGATCAATTAGTCACGGAATACCTCTTTGCAGAATGATAATCCCATGGCAAAAATCTTGTGTTAAAAGGGCTGTTTAATGTTTGTCTGAGAACTCAGTCGATCAGTTTAAACTACGACTCATAGCATCAACTTTACTCTATTTTTTGTGTGTAAACTAAACTCATAACTCAATCTTCTGGAAGGATTATTTATGTAGTTCATTTTTTATGTTCTAAAACTTTTATAAAGATCCTTTCAGTGTTGTGTAAATTATTACTAGTATGGAAGTCATTCTTGTAGCATCTATAATACAGGATTGGTTTTTCCAATAGGTTGTTTACATGTCTAAAACATTTCGAATGTACTCTTCCAAAATGATTTAACTTAGTTGTTCTCAAATTATAATCAAATATAGACTATCATATTGTAAATGTCGGCTGTGTTGAGGATCCTCTGGATGGCTGCGGTGTATGCCAACGGTGGACTATCCAAGAAATCGAGCTGAGGGTGGTTCGGGCAGCCCTTGCGGATGCCAAGGGGAAGTTGAGGAAGGCTGACTCTAACCTCAGATAATTTTTATTTGTTTCACTTGAAAACCTCTTTCTAAAAATAGAAAATAAACACAAAAAAAATCAAACACAAATAAGAGTAAGAGAAAGAACTGGAGGAAGAAAGAGAGGAAGAAAGATGCATCAAAGAATAACAAAATATATCAAAAAAAAGCTCATTGATGACCAAGTATTGAAAATAAATGGAAGTTGATTCAACTTTTGCCACGCTGACACGGTGCACTCTTCCGCCTTAGGTTCATATTTCGAGTAAATAGTTTTTGCTAATCCAAATGCAGATTCAACTAAATTGAAGTTTCAATACAATTTATGAACATGTGGTTTCCAAAATGCATAACGAAAAGCAGTTACCCGAGTTTTTCGCAAATAGTGAACTCAATCAGAACTTGTGGACACAAAATAATGAAATTAAAAAGAAATTAATAGAGAAGGTGAATCGATTGAGTATTGCTGGTGAACTGCACAGCAGCACAGGGAGAAAAAGGGGGCACAAGTAGGATTTTTGTTTACTTGTTTTTCAAGTTTCAGAGTATATAGATGGTTTCTACGTTTACTTGATTTTAATATTTCAGCAAGTAAAGCAATGTGTCATTCCAAGCTCCAATGTGTCGAGTACTCAATGCATTGAGCAGTAGAATGAAATTTGAAAATGATGTTGAAATTTGGATCGTTACTTTTCAGCTTGCCTAAAATTATGTTTCCCACACAATATTAAAGTATAATAGTTATTTAAATTTAAAAAATTAGACATTTAAATAAAATTAAAAATAAATAAAAAATGGTGGATTGACACATGGGCAAAATTAAATGCAAAATACATAATATTAAAGCAATGGTACAATTAAACTAAAGTTATAACATAAACTCAGAAGAGTATACGTAGTTTTTTCAACTACTTTAACTTTTAATATATATTTATAATAGATAGTTGATAGAATAGAAGTAGATTAAGCTACTAAAATATTATACCGCTTTGTTTAAAGCAGTGCCAGTATCTTAAGTATTTTGGAGTTAACAAAAAAAGTACTATTATTGTTTTGTTTTGTTTTGAGAACAATATAAATGAATTACAAGGATTTGAAAGATTTGTCAAAATCTTCTTACCAATGAATTGAGTGTTCCAATATTAGGAGTTAATTCTATGTAGAAATATAAACTTGATACAAAATACAGCCTTATTTTCTCATATTTCTAAGATCATTTCGTTTCGATCTGTTAAGTATGAAAGTCAAGATAATTCTATCAATAAAGTAAAAAAAAATAAAAAAATCCCATGAACACCTTGCCTATGTCCTTTTACTGTTTTTATCGTTGTATAAAAACTCATTATAATCAAAGCTCAAACTTTCATTTAAATGTCGTTCACTACACGTAGTTCCCTCACCCCAAAAATAAGGCATAAACTATCAGTTTTTCGGTTAGGTTAACAACAGCTTATCATTGCAGACCTGGACTGAATCAATCATTGTAAAAAATTCCTCATAAGCTTGTCATTGTAAAAAAAAATATAAACGGCACCGTCTATTATACTAACAATGTATCACGTCCACACAATTTTCAGGATCACATAAAAACATTATTTGATGAAATTCCTCCGAAGTCAAGCAAGTATCCTCCTCAATACCACTGCACCAATAAAAAAATAATGTATGAACATTGAAGCCAGTTAAAGTAAGCGAAAAAAGTTTGCAAAACAATTATTAAAAAAAAAAAAAGGATGCATTGTGTTTGCCACAAGTCCAAGGGAAAAAACACAATTATGAGGAACAATGGAATATACAGAAAAATGAGAACAGAATAGAAAACTCAGTATTACAACATTGAGACTGCAAATACACTGAAGATCAGTTACTAGTGATGTCATAGGTTTTATGTATTGGTGACACACAAAAGACAAACAGCTAACCCTTATTTACACAAATAAGATCAGTTACTAGTCTTGAAGCTATATTTTGTTTATTGGTGACACAAAAGAAAAAGAACTAACCTGGAATCTTTTAAATCTAACATCCCCACCTTAAGCTAAAACTTTAAGCTAGTTACAAGTGTAACCTTTGAAAGAAAATAAAAAATCAAATAATTTCATATATGGAAAACCTGCTGGGCAGATCATATTTGGAAAAAAAAACATTGAGGCCAGGCTACATCTGTGACAACAAATGCCAAATCACTCGTATGACAACCAAAACCAAACTAGAACTGTAAAATTCTTGCAATAAGATGACCAAATTGATGCAAAACATGAATTAGGGACATAAATGAGCAGATTGCGACCAATAGTAATGACAAACAAGGTTGGAAAGGCGCCGCATGGCCCTAGTGCAGTCGACGAGAAACTAATGAAACATCACATAGGACTGTGTGGACTAAGACTATGGGGAAAAAAATCTAACTATGTTTCCAAACTCTAGCTGTCTAAGGATGGCAACATTGCCAAGCGTCAACCATGGAATGTCCCATAGTATTGAGGAAGGACAGCCAGCACGGTGAGGGAAGTGGCTTCCTTGAGGATAAGGAACCAATCACTGACTAAGTCAACAGGAATTGGAATTGATCCAGATTCTGAGTTTCCGATAAGGTAGTCTGATAAATGTAGATGTAAAATTTATTATAAACTATGACTTGGGCGGGAAGTGTTGGTTGCAAAGAAGACAAAACAAACTCAACGGATCGAGTAGTGCTAATTGAATTCAAATAGGGACTTGAGTATCATGAGGTGCCTAAATCTTAGTGGTTTGATAATTAGCTTTTAAGGGAGATCCTGATGGCTTGAATACTAATAATCAAAATCTAGCAAAATCAACAAGATTTAATGCAAAAAAAAAAAAAATACAACCAAGAAACTTCCACTGATGATGAGCATTTCAGATGCTCAATATCATTATCCCTCAACTCGGTAAAACATAATACATTGATAAATTAACTCTTAAACCCTGATAAGTACTAGGCAAATACGAACATCAAATTCAAAACCCAGACACAGATAAACCGAATACACTACCCTGATAATGATACATTCAAATTCAGCAGTATATATCTGGTTAAAAACCTAAATTTTATCACTTTATGTATAAGCCAAGATTTCAAACCGCATAGAATGTTCTTGGATAAAAATCATACAAAATCAAACCCTAATTTACCCAAATCTTTCATATAACAATCCACCGCAAAGGATCTTGAAAACAGAAAAATTCCAAACAGAATCCATACATTTTGCATACAAGAACGTAAAATTGAGATTGGATAGCAAAATTACCATAGTATGTGAATCTAAAGCTCGAGCTTGAGTTCGTCGCTTTCGCGATTGAGGAAGTGAAGAATGTAAGGGGTGAGACGAACAACGACGACCCATGTTCCGAACATGGCGACGTGAGTTTTGAGCTCCTTCAATGCCGCAGTCTTGTCCGGCTTTCGCATGAATCCGGGAAACATGGCTTCTTCTCCGATTGTAGAACGTTTTCTTGGGTTTTCTTTTTAGGGTTTTGGGATTACAGAACCTTCAACTTGTGAATTGTGCTATTCTCTCTCAAGATTTAAGAGGTGTAAGAATGGCCCGTAGAGATAACTTTGTAAGAAAAAGCCCTTCAATATGTAGATGTTGTTAGGCTTTCGGCCCATTAGATGTTTGTCCAAACAAAAAAATGGTTTGGAGATTCGCTTCTGGCTAAATCCGCAAATGCATCTCTAATGTAACTTTTTATCTTAAGAAAATTGATTTGGAGATGCATTACTGAATTTTTTTCCTGTATGATAATTGGACAGAATGTGTTTTTTAAGATTGTAGTATTTTCATTCGAAACTAATTTCAATTAAATTAAAATTATCGTTATTTGTTTCGAAGATTAATAAAAATGAATATTATAGAAGCACGTAAAGCTTTAATAAAATGGAATATTATAGAAACATGAAGATTAAAAAAACCAAATATATTTGTACAATCGTTATTTTCAAAATTGATTAATAATAAACAAAATACAAATCAAATGCATACTCTATTGTGTATGTCTAACCCTAATACCTTGGTTCCTCCTCTACCTACGGTAATCAGTCTGAACAAGTGCTATCATTGGTTCCTGTCATACCCCAAATTTGTCCCACCCCTTATTTCTAACTGGCTTAAGCTTTTGCAATTCATATACATACATCATTTAGGTCATTAACATAACATGCATCATTAATCAATAAAATTGGCAAGGGACCAAGGTCGTAGATAGAGCTGGGGTTTCACATGGTTCGAAGTTCATATCTCGTGCAGGTTTGTTCCTATTGAGGTTCTCAACTGATCATGGAGTATTGTCAAGATTTCATCTGGCTCATTCTCCAATTCAAAGTTTGGTTCACCTGATTATGTGACATACAAGCTATTCGTCTAAGGCTCCATTAAAAGGGTGTGTATTCATTCATCTGAAGAAAGGTGGGAAATTAAGGTCTTGAAGCATGAGCATTATGAATTTCTTCTTCATCAGACTATGGGGGATATTTCTTCATCCAAATTCCTCAATTACTTGCACGACAATTCAGACTATTTTGACCTTCTGGTGTAACACATGGATCTAAAAACATGTTGACAGAACTTTGACTTTTGGTCAAAGTCAACCCTGGGAGGTTGACCTTTGACCAAGTCACTTGGATCTTCATAGTGGGTCGTTGTCACACTTCCGTAGTTATCTTGATTCACAATACCATGGGCCATTGATTTGAGGCATTTCGGTTCGAGGATTTTATTCAAGGAAGAACTTAAACTTCAAGTGCACAAAATAGAGGAATTGGTTTCATTATCTAAAAGAAAGTTATACGAGCCAACATATCCATTCAAAGAGGTAAAACTCTTCACAACGTTGAAAATCAAATGTCCATAAATAGCAAATCCAAAAGACATTACACCATTCAAACTCAAGAAGTATCCATTACAAAATATATACAAATATTATTTGGTATTGAGTGTGAAAGGTAGACAGTATGTTGCTCCATTGGGCGTGAATTCCATCTTTGGTCGAATCGAAACAAGAGCTTGTGATTTGAGCTTTAAGGGGAAGAGGATGATTCAGGAAGATTGCTACGACTCTAAGACATAAACATTGGAGTTCGTTCAGCGAGCTTGTTTAGAATATTTGACGGTCATGGTGATTCTCGTGCGGCCGAGTATTCGAAAGATCATCCACTTGAAAGTTTCATGAAGCATCCAAAGTAATGTCAGCCCTGCATCAATAAGGAAAAATTAAGTTTAGTCCAGAGTATACAGAATCAAATTCTACATAGATGCTAACAGAAGCAGCTACTCAAAACTGTCCTAACAAGCAAACATTCAAACCAAAAAAATCCCATCCTATTCAACATGCCAAACAATGCATATACATGCTGCCACCATAATTCACCCTAAGTAAAAACAAAACTCCAGCTGCAGCCCCGACCTCCATCTTGTAAACCTTCACTCATTAACTAATCCTTCAACTGCCAGCAAAATAACTTATAACTAGCTAGTCCTTTTATTAACAGTTTCAAAAACAGAACCCAATCACAGAGAAGAAACATATAACAACACTGCATACCCATTCCCAACTGTCACTAACTGCTTCTAACCTCTCCATAACTAACCTAACTGTTTTTGTAACTAACTCCTAACCTGTCCCTAACCAACTTCTAACTCAATAACAACCAAAACCGAAATAACCACCTATAACTGATTCTCATTCTATTTCCAAACCACCTGACAGATTCATAACAGAATTCAACTGAAATTATAACAGAATGGGAGAGAGTTGTAACAACCCTCAACTATAAAAACCAGCAGCTCCACCATTTGCAGGGCTCTCTCCATTTTTTCCCCCACTTCACATCGCTTTTCACCATCTTCACTCTGCAACTCCAACCTTCATCTTCTTGAATCTTCACTCTCTCAAAAATCAAAAACCTCCATCGCTCATCTTCTTCACCGCACTACAACAATCTTCATCTTCTTTCAATCATCAACTCCAACTTCGACATCGCCACAACATCACATCCATTAATTCTCCAACGTCAATCTGCAGAAGATCTTCAAGAGCTCGCGTCTGAATCTTCAATCTCCGTCGCCTACAATAATCAACAACAACACGCCTCCATCAATTATCAGCACAATTACAACAAAAGCACGTTGTCACTATCGCGTCTCCTTCAGCGAATCTTCATCTTCATCTTCAAATCTGCACACAAGAACAACAACACCGATTCAAACGGATACGAAATCGGAGATGAGAAACGAAATTGAATGAATCTGAGACGGAGAGATGTGAGAAGCAGGGAGACTGAAGCTGAGATAGAGCGTTGTTCAGATTCAAGGAGGCGCGCCGTTGAGTTGCATCGGAGAAGTCGAGCACCGTCGCCGCCGTTTGCAATCTCGTGAGAAGGAGGAAGGAGAGTTGAAGCTGAAACGACATACGTAAAAGAAACCTAATCCCTCTTCTATTTTAATTTTGTTTAGTCATAGTAATTGATTAGGATTAGTTGAGTTTAATTAGTATTAATTGATTTTAATTTGATTAATAATTGTTAATTAACATAATGATAGAATTTGAATCTGGATCAAAACAATTAGAGATTGGGTTGGAACGAATTGCTGCTCACACCCCCTTTGATATAGGCCCAGTCGCGATACACTAGGGTTCAGTTCATTTCAAATTGCTTTCATACCCCCCTGACTCAAGCCAATTCACATTAGATTTAGGTTCTTTTTCACATAGTTTTCTCATTATTTTTTAGGTTATAAAAACAATAGAACCATTAAACTTTGTTAGATTTTTTAGGTAACTGTTGACATAAAAACCTTCATTAAAAACTCATAAAAAAAATAGTAGTATTTTTTTAGTTTCATTTTTGTACTAATGCTTGAATCGTTTTGTACTATCTCCATGTTCGTTTCGTATAATTGTTGTGTGACTTTGTTGCTTAGTTTTTGGCCTTATTTTTAGCCCACCTTGTTAATAGCACTTGTATGCTTCTTTTAGAATCTATCCCATGTTAACATTAGGATTTAGACTTGTATAGACAACTTAGATTAGAATTTAGGATTAGTTCCCTATTGCATTCTTTTTCTTTTCGACTTTTTAAGTACTTAATAAAATACCGACAAGGATCATACCGTTACTATATTTCATAGTAGGAAAGAAATGATTGGGGCGTAGGCCCCGATGTATGTTCTTTTCTACTTAACGGAGAAGAAATGATTGAGGTGTGAAGCCTCGGTGTATTTCTTAACCGTTATTTAGAGAAACGATTGTGGCGTAGGCCTCGATGTGCATTCTCTAAATATTCATAAAATACTTCTTTTTGTATCTCTTTTACTTAGCGGAAAAGAAATGATTGAGGTGTGAGGCCTCGATGTATTTCTTAACCGCTATTTAGAGAAACGATTGTGGCGTAGGCCTCGATGGGCGTTCTCTAAACATGCAAAACAAAACTCTTTTTGGTATGATCTAAGTCACAAAATAAATCCCCATAAAACTCACCAATCAAAAATATTTCATAAAACACTAATAAATGGTCAGATTTAACAAAAAGTGAGGAAGTGATGCGAGACCTTGTAGTAGGTTCTCGTCATCTTGGAATTACCCTAAAAGACACAAACCAATCATTTCTTTTTCTTTTGCCTGGTTGGCACCTAAGGGCACCGTTATTTCCGCTCGTACGCATCCTAGGCGATCCCTTATGCAAGAGCGCGAACGTTAACGCCGCCCAACTAAAAAACACAAAAACAAACAGAAAATCGTGAGCCGAGCTACGGTAACTCTGATTCCTGAAAAGGATACGTAGGCAGCGGGGTAGGGCCCGTGCGAGTACAATTCTTATTTTCCCTACATTTTGCATTCATTTCGCATTTAGATATAGACATAGTACACACCCTTTAGATAGAAACAAACATAGGTGGATACCATCGAGTACGATGGGCGTGAGGGGTGCTAACACCTTCCCCTCGCGTAACCGACTCCCGTACCTTGATTCTCTGGTCGCAAGACCTTGTTCCTTCCTTTGTTAGGTTTTCTGATATTCCTTTCCCTTTTGGGATAAATATATTGGTGGCGACTCTGTTCATTTTTCGCGAGCGTGCGACAGTTCCCAAGTATCTTTGGCCACGACACATATGATATTCAGTCTGAACAAGTGCTTATCAGCTCCATTGATTATGGCATTAACAGCTCCAAAGTTACAAAGAGTCAGTTCATACTCTTCCCTTCTACAACCTTAGCACACAAATTCTCTTAACCTAACAAACTTCAAGGTTTTGTTGTTCATTGATTTTCAGAATGCTATCATTCTAGCTTCCCAAGAGACATATAGTACCAGAAAATTACCTCCTTGGAGCTCACCCAATAAATAGACTAGGGTGTCTGTTCTGATGCCAATTGAAACCACTTTTAAAACATGTTAATATTGATGTTCCAACATCAGAACACAATGTCAAGACCTATGGTACGACATTTTCAGACTGACAGGACACATATACCAGACTGTAAAATATGGAAAAATAAATTGTAGAATGATAAATCACACAGTCAATTGTTAACTCAGTTCAATGCAACGTCACCTACTATGAGGCTACCAAGTCATGAAGGAAATTCACTATGATAATATTAGTTCAAAGTCAAAACAATCCCAGTTTGCAGCTTATCGCATAATCACTAACTTGTGCAACTTTTACCTAGAACCCTCTAGATATGAGATCTCCCTCTCACTTCCTACCAATCACCTTAGCGACATAACCAGTGACAAAAACCAAAGAACCAAATAGAAGATTACACTTCAAATACAAAATACTTAGTTTTGCTTAAAAGCTTTTAATTAAGACCAATATTCAACTCTTTACTTAAAAGCTCATGAGTGAGAACAATCAGTTAACCTCAATGTATCAAATGATATAAGGGTGATTTACAAAAACACAAGAGACTCTCAAACACTGATAGTCTAAACTTCCCATAGTTTTTCAAATTTGTGAAAGTTTGGTTACATTAGGTTTAGGTTTCTCTTTAATACTCTTCAATAATCCACGGGTTTCAATTATTATTTGGTAAATTTTAGATATAAATTATTTGGTAATAGTTTAAAGCGTTGCCAATTATATAATTTTTAAATTTAACAATAGTTTAAACGATTATTATTTTTATCTATTGTATTATATTTTTTATAATATTTTTTTATTTATATTATTTCTACTAAAATATTTTTAAATATAGTATTTTTTTAATATTATTTTTTCTTTAAATTATTTCTATTATAATATTTTTATTTATAGTATTCTTTTTTTTTCTATCACTTTTTAACGTAATAAAATTGATTTCAGACAAAAACATTTAATATTAAATAAGCATCATAATATGATAATAACATAACATTTATTATCAAATAAATATTTAATACACAAAGGAGACAATTCAACAATATTCTTCTCAATACTATTATTTTATTTTATCAATATATAAATATTGAACAAGTCATGATAGCTAACTATGCATTACTAGCTAACTACTCTACTCACACCGGCTCAACTTTTTGTGTTTATTGGCCAAATAGAATTAAGCTATAACACCACGTATTCATATTAACCAAATACTTCATCAACAACTTTAACCAAACCCAAGAAAAATATGAAGTTACAAAAAAATCTGCTTAACTTACTGCAACATAAAGATAGACATGGTACTTAAATTAGAAATTTGGCTCTGCACAAACTACTCTGAAATGTGTCTATGTAATACTATTTTAGATGTCTCCCTAAAAAACAAATTTTGAACATATAATTCAATTTTTACCACCACTATTTTTTATTTCTGCTTATGATGCTTGAGTTTCATAAATGCAAACTTCAACTCCATTAGTTCAATAACACAAACACACTCAACAACATTCACCCTAACACGTTCTAGTAGCTTAATCGCAGCATTTAAGGTTCCACTAGTGGCTATAAGATCATCTATGACTAAGGATCTTTCTCCAGGTTGTACAACCCTGACGTGCATTTATATTTTGTCAATTCCATACTCTGAATAATACTCTTTTGAGATAACCTCTCCAGGCAATTTTTTGGGCTTCCTCATTGGAACAAATTTTGCTCCAATCGCCAATGCAATGGGTGGGCCAAAAATAAAGCCCATTACTTCAACACCAACGACTACATAAATATTTTGATCTCTATATCTTTCAACAAACAAAATCTGTAGAACTACGTACATCATTCGGTAAGAATGCATATTTATCACATAAATTGCTTCCCATCTACATCACACCAAATTTTATGATACCCTACATGGTGATCTCATAGTCATATTCCAAAGAGTCAAGAAAGCAATGAAAAAATCCTTATGATCATGGTTTTAAATCGCACACCACATCACGTGATACGGTCGCAATATTGCGATTGCCGTAATGTCCACATCTGCATCAGGTCGCAATTGCAGTGTGATTGCAAAGCACAATAAAAACCGCATCATAACACCGCAATGACCTCATCATAACACTACAACATTTGCATCAGTCCGCATCAGACCGAAAAGAGATTATGCAATGCTCGCAAAAATTATTTGGTTTATCTTCCTTTGTTATTTATATCATAAATTTAAAGTATGTTTTGAAATGATTAGTGATATTCAAAATGATGGCGAATTGTTAATGATATATATATATATATATATATATATAGAGAGAGAGAGAGAGAGAGGGAGAGGAAATATAAGATATGTGAAATCTAAAATAAATAATATTATAATATTTTTTTATTCATAAATATAAATTCACACCGTAACGACCATAATCCGTTTCGCAACAACTGCAATAGCCGCAACCGCATCTGCAGTCGCAACGACAATTTAAAACCATGTTTATGACCTTATCTTCTTATACTAATATATTATACTATTCATCTCAGTATATCCTAAAACAATACCCTGCATTGTTGTGTCTGCTACAATGCCTCAAAAACACTCATTGAAATTCTACATGCAATAAAACTCACTACAACTATATACCATTTTAATTTTGTTATGGTTATTCTCAATGTAACTGCTAACCAATATACATTTAGTAACATATTGAATTGACTCATGTGGCATACTAACTCATGTCGTAAATGTCAATACTCACGTGGTTTAGCAAGATATAAATCTCCATAGCATTAAGCCTTGATCTTTAAATTTGAGAAGCTTCCTATAACTTTTTGTTCTGTCTTTCCATTATACATTTTTGTTATTACCTTTGTCGTGGTGCTTTCTTCGTGGCTCTCCAACTCGAGCACAAGCATAATTATTCTAGTTATTGCCTCTAAAAGCATTCTTGATTTCTACTTACATAGATAAAAGAAAACTCTAATTTGAAATGTACAAGATATAAGTTCTAAAATTCTACAGATGAGCATTTTATCTAGCATAGTACTTAATCCAATATTTTTGTTTGATAGAATTAATAGATCCGAACACTATATAAAACCAGCATATCTACACTACATTCAAAGATAATTATTGTAAGAAAAACTAACCAGACCTATATAATATGTTTACAAAGAAAAAATATTCATCATTCACAAAGAAAACAACAATAACATAATTAATATGTGACAAATGAAGAAGCTAACTAAACAATGTATTGATTTTGACATCATCCCAGCTTAATTGACTTTCACATGTGTAAGTGTAACCATCTTAATGAGACTGAATTGCCTAGACCCATGACAATTTTTATTAAATGAGGATTTTTGAGGGCTTACAAAAATTTTTCAAATATCTTTCATGTTGTTATAGTATTCTAAAAATTAAAAATATAATAATGATAAATATTATTTTATCATTTTTTCAAAAAATGTCAAATATTTTCCTATATTTTTTTAAAAATTCGTTTTTGGAAGTCTTCCCTTCCCCTCCAAACTCGTAAATAAAGCTAAAAGAATACCATCAGATTCGTTAAATTTACACCAAAACTAAACTAAAAATTAGAAGAAATTGATGTAAAGAATACCATCAGATTCGTTTTTGGAAGTCTTCCCTTCCCCTCCAAACTCGAAAATGATGTATCTCTTGAACCGTTGGCCTGTTTTGAGTGCCGTTTTGAGAATGATGAACCTCATAAAATAACCTATGTGTTTTAAATAATGAAATGAGGTGTAACTTTTGATTATTTTAAACCATGATTTGCTTAATTGAATGGTGAAGTTTATAAGATACTCTATGCGAGGATATGAGTATGATGTGAATATTCTGTTAGTTTGATGGATGGTGTATTGTTGACACATATGATGAAATGTGACAATATACGATGTGTTGAAAACTTGATTATGTGACGTGATGATTGTTGAGAATTGTATAATGATGATTGTTTTGTTTGGATGATGTGAATACATGTATGTTCTTAATGATGATGATGATGATGATGATTTATTGTATTTGAATGATGCTAATGTATATAAACATACTTTGATGATGATGATGATGATGGTTTGAGTATTTGATGATGTTACTCATAGACTTGACGATGGTATAAGTATATTTCATATATGTTTGCATTCATTCATAATCATTGTTGAGGGCTGAATCCTGATGATGAGGGGATTCAGTGAAGGGCATAATTCTCATTGTGTGGAATTTGTGCTGGCAGGGCCGTATGTTGATGATGTTGGATCGGTCGGTGGGTTATTCCCATTGATGATGTTTGGTACCACATGCATAGTGTCAGTTCATTCATATGTATGATTTCATAACATGATTGGATGTGTTTTAGTGTTATGAATTGATGATGTGTTGGTCGCGTGCTTTATTGAATCGTCTGAATATATGCCAAATTGGGTGAATGATATATTATGATATTTTATTGCTTATGAGTGCATAATATTGATTAATTGAGAATGATGCTCACCCTTACTTGTTGACATTTTTTCAGATTTAAGAAGTATCGGCATTAGCGCTCGGTGAGGATGACTCGTAGAGTTTATCCGTGATTTTAGTTCGAGTCGGGTCATGCTCTAATATTGTAAACACTAGTATAGAGTCTTGATTATAACTCTATCTATTTGTTTGAATATATTTTGTGGGATATTGCATAGATGGTGTTATGTTTATCCGTTGAAGAATGTCCTGCTGTGTAGAAACATGATTATGATCATTTGATGATTTGTTCCTAAGTGTAGCATGACAATTGACTTATGATAAATTGATTTATTTTAATTGTGGCACCCTTGTTTTTATATTCCACTCTGAATTTTATTTAATTGTCGCGGGGTTTAGAAGGGTGTTACAAGATGCTCCTTGATTTCGTGGAAGAAAAGACTACACTACACAAAATGTTTTGGTTGCATGTAATTTTGACTTGAAATTCACATATGTTTTACCGGGATGGGAAGGAACAACATCTGAATCTAGGAATTTAAAAGATGCTTTAAGTAGGGAAGATTCGTTAAGAATTTCTGAAGGTTAGTAGTATATTTTTTTAATTTGAATACTTGAAATTAGAGTTAGCTTCATTAACATGTAGAGTCATAATTTATATTATAACTTTTGTAGGAAAATATTATATCGGGGATGCTGGATTTATGCTTAAAAAAGGGGTGATTACACCTTATAGAGGTGACTGTTATCACTTGAAAGAATATTCTGCTTGTGGTCCATAAAATATGAAAGATTCAATCACCATCATTCTTCACTTCGAAATGTTATTGAGAGATGTTATGGGGTATTAAAGAAAAGATTTCCAATATTATCTAACGACACTGAACCTTTGTACTCATTTGAAGTGATGAGTGGTATTGTACTTGCTTGTTGTATATTGCATAATTTCCTAATGGGTATTGGTGTTTATGAGGCTTTAATTGCTGAAGTAGATCGCGAGTTGCTTCATTGCGATGCCAAAAGACCTCACCTACAACAACGTGATGACGAGTATAGATAAGGAACTATTATAAGAGACAATCTTGTTGTTGGAATATGGAATGAATATCAAATATGATATCATCTTTATTGCAATATACTTTAGTATATCATGATTTTGTATAACGTGACTGCATATGCAGCTTGTATGTGTAGTTTATGTTATATTTGTTTCTATGTTTTGAACAATTACATGAACATCATTATGTTTTAGTAAACATATGTTTTATCAAGTGTTCTGTGCTAGTAACTTTTAGATTCACTATATGCTAACTTTTGCATGTAGTTACTACAATGTCAAAGGGAAAAGGGACTTCATCATATTCTAATAACCCTGGTAGAGATATTGTGCAATAGAATGATGAGATGGACCAAATGTTGTTGAATGCTTTGAGTGAAGAAGCAAATAAGGGAAATAGGCATGATGGTTCTTGGACAACAGAAGCATATAATAACATGGTTGAAGCCTTAAGATCCGCAATTGGACCAAATATCACAAAGAATCATATAAAGAATAAAATGAAGACATTTGAAAGCCATTTTCCTAAAGCTTATGACCTATTTCATAGCTTAAGTGGATTTGCATGGAACCCAATCACTCGAAAATTTGAGGATGAGGATAAAGTCTGGGATGATTTGATTAAAGTATTACCATTTGTTTATGTTAATTTAAATACCTATTTGAACTAATGTGTGTAATTATTTGTGTAGGGAAAACCACATGCAGCAGGATAGAGGAAAATGCAACTTAAGTATTATGATATCATGAAAGAATTATTTTCTAGTGATAGGGCAGCAGGAAAATCAACGAAAACAGCAAAAGAAAGGCGTAAGCAATGGGAAAAGAATAATATTGACCTTAATAATGACTATGAAGATGTTGAAATCTTTGGTTCAAATGCTAGTATGTTTGATGAGCACCCGTTTTCACCCTCCAACATTGAGAATGTTAGTCAATAAAATGGTCATACAAATTCATCAGCTGGCACACATACTTCAAGAGGTATAAAATGAAAGAGAGTTATGGTAGAGTTAATTGAAGATCAATATGAGCGTATGAATGAAGGTATCATGACAATAGTTGAAGCTTTGAGAGAAGGAAAAACAATTTTTAAGGAGATACACCAAGTTGCTGAGCCTCAAGTTGAAATTACTGAAAAACAAGCTGTAGTAATTGAAAAACAAGTTGAAATTGCTTAAAAACAACTCACTGTGATGCAACAAACCCGACCTCGTCACTATTCGTAATCTAATGTTTGGGAACTTTTAGATGAATTGAGAGTTCTTGATACTTATCGCATGAAGTTTTATGACTATTATGTGATAATGAGCAAAAAAAAAAAGCTTTTCGGTGTACCTCTTCATATGAGAACTGAAGCTCTTTTTCAAATGATGTTTGCTGTTGGTTTGCTTGATTAAGGGAGTACCTACTCTTTATTTTTTGGTCTTATATATTTATAACATCATGTGATGCCTCTAGTTAATTTTGATATAGCTCAAGATGTATATGGCTTGTAACTCTTATGTTAAACTTTTGAGTATGTTTGTAATTCTACTAACTCTTTTGGTACTGCACTGATGATGATAAAGGTTGCTTAAGTGATAAATATATATTTATAAAGGCTTTGTTATGATATATTTGTTTATATGTTTATTGTCATGTGTTTTCTTGCTTTTTTTAAACCAATTTAGAAGACTATGCTTACTATGGTGTATATGCTCATTGTCATGTAATATATGCCTTTAAGAAATTATGCTTACTATAGTGTGCATTTATATGCTTACTGTCATCTAATATATGCCTACTGTCATGTTTTGAATTAATGACTAATTGAAGAAAAAATTATATTTAATGATCTTAAATTCATTCATACAAATATGCAATTTTATGGTCATGAGTTATATATTGCAAAAAAACAGCATTCTCAACATATATTTAATTTATATTTGAAAGTGTAATATGATTAGACTATTTACAATGGAGGTGTTGAATTTTTTTTTCAATGGTTGAATTGATACAATGGTATGTTGAATCATATGCTGAAAGTGATGTGGATTATTTAGTGTTGAAAACATTCAACATGTTGAATGAGAAATTAGTGGGGGCCACATAATATTTTTGGCAAATTATTATTGGTTGTTGTGAGTGTTTATATTTTTATTTCATGATAATTATTTAATGTCATTTATTTTATAGTAAATAAATTTTTTATTTATTTTTATTTTCACCAAAATTCATCATTTTTTTTGTATTTGATTTGGACACACCAAAAAATTCCATTTTTTCATAATTTTTCATAATTTCAATTGATAATAATATTAATATATAATTAATAATATTAAAATTCATCATTTTTCATAATTTCAATTGATAATAATATTAATATATAATTAATTTTAATATATAATCATAAAACAAAAATATAAAAGAAAATAAGAATATGAAATAAAAGTAGTGAGGTAGGGTGTTGAATTTTATTAAACAAAACTATTGTAGTGAGTAAAAGTTGAAAGTGTGTTGAATTATTAGGTGGAAGAGAGAGAAGATGATGTGGAGTATAAAAAGTGAAAAAGTAGGGTGTTGAATTTGGAAACCATTGTAAATAGTCTTAGGCAATGTATGAGTCAATGACTCAAATTTAATATTATAATAGAATGAAGTTGTTTAGATATTAATTCTCCAAACTTTAGTTTTTTTAGAGATTCATCAATATAATGGAAATTAAGCACTATAAAGAAAACCAATATTTCATATTTAATAAAAGTAGGCAATAAGTTAAAATAATATTTAATTTATAAAATAAATTATTAATAAATTTACTCTTTTTATATATTCTATTTTTTAAAATTTGAAGTTATAATTTACTTTTTTTCTTTTATATTATATTATTTTTATGATTTAAGATATTTTTATCATTTTACAAATATATCATTTTCTTTCTCTATACTTTCCATTCAATCATGCAAGGGGAGAGAAAGTTCAAACATTTCTTTCTTTTCATATATAGATAGAGAGAGAGATACAGGGATTGGTTCAGTTTCAGTTTTTTAAATTTGAGAAATTATATAAAAGCATAGAAGAAATTGGGGAATTAAAAAATTAAAACGATATAATATGGAGGTTTTAAATAAACGCCTTTAATAAAAGAAAAAATTCTAGTGAATGTCACATAAACAACAAGTTTTAATTAATTCTTGGGGGTTTGAAAACACCTCATTTAGGGTATGTTTGGTATATATGAAATATGAGAGAGAAATTGAGGCGAGAGAAGATGAGGAGAAGTATTAAATTCTTCAGGCTCGTTTTAAAAGAGAGAAGTTGAAGAGAGAAACAAATATGCAAAAATAATGGACTCAAAATGATAAAGAATTAACAAGTTATGATCCTTTGAAGTGGACACACAATTCCTTGAACTTTCAAAGGGAGACCTATAATGTCTTCTCACTTTTGATGACTTTATTCACAAATTTTCCTCTTAACTTATGATGATCAAGATCACTAAATCAGAAACTTTTGTGGCTCTCTTCTCTCATGAGCCACCATGCATCCATCACAAAATGACCATAGTAATTAGCATAAACCCCGACATTACAATTTGTCATGCCATTGATGAATTCATGTGATATAATCGCTGTTGCATAACTAGCTCGCAAGGAGTTTAACAAAAGTTCAGAAACAAATATTTTCTTCTTTTTTTGGGTTTTTTTAGAGAAGGTTTAAAACCCCCGCAATTTCAAATGTTTTCAAATTTTTGCGAAGCTGTCTTCCACATGGCGTGCCACATCAGCTTCCGTTAATGAAAGTTGATGGCAGAGACCAAAATTATGGATAGAAAACTTTATGAGGACCATTGTTTAAAAAAATATTTTAGAGGACTAAAAGCGAAAATAGAAATATTTATAAGGATCACAAACATGTCTAACCCTTAGTATTATTAATAAATTAAATATGACATATTATACTAAGTTAGCTATCAAATATGACATATTAGTAAATTAAATATGACATAAATCAATTTGTCTTTTTTATTTTACATTCTTATTATATTTTAAAAATAAATGCGCGCAACACACTAGTACTCGTGAGAACGCACATGTAACTCACCAATAGCGTAAAAACGCATGGGTAATACACTAGTACCGTGTAAGCGCACAAGTAACCATACCAAATTCCGCACAAACACACATGTTTAATATGTGAAATGTTAAAACATGTATGTACGTAGTCCAAACTTGTACACGTGCGGACACACGAATATCCCACTATCTTTTTTTATAAAAATGAAAAGTTTATTAGTTTTGTTAAATAAATAATAAAATAAACAAAATCGCGCGTACCACACCACTATCCGTGCAAATGCACGGGTAACACACGAGTAACCATATCAAAATCTGTACGAACGCACGAACATAGTATATGAAAAGTTAAAATATATATTATTGATGCAAAACAATTTTGGTAAAACAAATTTATTTTTCTTTTAAAAATAATAAAATATTTTAATAAAACAATTTTGTTTTTTATTTACTTTTTTATTATTATAAATTAATTATATTGTTGATTTAAATATTTTTATATACAAATGAAAATATTAAAACCAATTTATTATCTCTTTTAAAATTAATAAACTATTTTGGTTAGGCAATTTTGTCTTTTTTTCATTTCATTTTTCTTATTTTTTTTTACATTTTAAAACCAAAAGTGTGTGTATCACACAGTACCCATGCACACGGGTAACACACCAATACCATATTAACGCACGGGTAACCATACCAAAATCCACGCGTTCACACGAATTATTATATTTTTTGTATAGGTAAAAAAAATAAAAGTAAAATGAATGTATTTAAAGGAAATGAAAAGTACTCTGTATTTTTCATTCATCAATTTCTTATCTTACACAGTACACATGTCTAATATATATAGGCTTTCATTTACAAGCCTATCTCTCCTGATTAGTATCAGTTACAAACTTTGTATATATATATGCTATACTGTTACACTACTCTATTACTCCCCCACAAACTCAAGGTGGGAGGAAGGAGACAACTTTGAGTTTGCCACGAAGAGATTGAAACGCCGCAGTGCCAAGCGGTTTTGTCAAGGTATCAGCAATTTGGGCATGGGCAGGAATGTGTTTGATCACCAATTGTCGCGCAACAACCCTTTCTCGGACAAAATGGATATCCAGTTCAACATGTTTAGTGCGTGCGTGCAAGACCGGATTGTGTGATAAAAGTACGGCACTCATGTTGTCACATAGAAGAGTGGGGGGCAGAAATGACACCTGCAACTCAGTGAGTAAAGACTCGATCCATAAGAGTTCAGTCGTAGCATTTGCAAGGCCACGATATTCTGCCTCTGTGCTGGAACGTGACACTAACAGCTGCTTTTTCGAACTCCATGTAACGAGATTTGGGCCAAAGTAAACACAGGAACCTGAGGTAGATCGACGATCGTCGGGATCACTAGCCCAATCGGAATCGCTGTAAGCACGAAGAGTGAACTTATGATCAATCGGAGCAGGATTAAGCAGTAATCCAAAGGAAATGGTACCACTTAGATACCGTAAGATTCGCTTAACAGCCTGCCAGTGAGTCTCAAGGGGAACAGCCATAAATTGGCACGCTTTATTAACAGAAAAGGCGATATCTGGCCTAGTGAGGGTCACATATTGCAACGCTCCTACAATAGAACGATACATTCCAGGGTCAGAGAGAACATCCGTTCCATGCTTGCTTAGCTTGGTCTGACTCAACATAGGAGTGGGGACTCCATTGGCTTTAGGCATGTGAGCTTTGGATAGTAAGTCATGAATATATTTTGACTGAGTAAGAAGCAAAGAGCCATTTGAGTTGTACATGATTTCAATACCAAGAAAATAAGCAGGTCGACCTAGATGTTTCAGAGCAAATTTTTGGTGGAGCTTCTGAATAAGGTCATGTACCAGCTTAGAAGAGGAACCTGTGACCAGAATATCGTCTACGTATACTAAAGCATACATGTTAACACCCTGAGAGGAGTAAACAAAGAGAGAGTGATCACATCGACTATGTTTAAAGCCAAAGTGGATAAGTGCTTGTGCCAATTTATCATACCAGGCTCGAGGGGCCTGTTTAAGGCCATAAAGAGCTTTGTTGAGTCGACACACAAGGTGTTTGTTCTCAGAGATGAAACCTGGAGGCTGCTGCATAAACACCTCCTCCTGTAAATCTCCGTTTAAGAATGCATTGTTAATGTCTATCTGTTGTAATTCCCACTTATAGGTGATGGCTAGTGTTAACAAGATCCTGATAGTAGTAGGTTTTACTACAGGAGAAAAAGTTTCACTATAGTCAAAGCCTTGTTGTTGCAAGTAACCTTTAGCAACCAGCCGTGCTTTGAACTTATTGAGGCTGCCATCAGCATTTTCCTTTATTTTGAAAACCCACCTACATCCAACAGCTTTCCTGTGAGGAGGAAGAGAGGTGAGTGTCCAAGTATTATTGGCAAGCAATGCATTATATTCATCCTTCATAGCTGCTAACCACTTGGGGTTGGAGAGAGCCTCTTTGACTGAGGATGGTTCAGAATAGGCTAGATAGGCTTTTGGTTTAAGATTCCCAGTCTTGCCCCTAGTTATCATAGGGTGATTATTTGTGACAAGACCTGTATTTCAGGAATGTACCAGGGGCATATCAGTTTCAGGGCTAGGCATAGTATCCACTGGGTTGAGAATAAAGTCATTATCCAGTGGATTAAGGGAAGATTGCTCAGGAACTGGGCTAAAACCTGATGATGTGACAGTGCTGTCCGCATGAGCAGAGGCAGGCACAACAGATGCAGGCTGTATGAGTGCAGGAGTAGGGACAAGTGTACTGTCAGAAGCAGTAGGCCCAGGCTGTGAAGGAGAGCTATCACTGTGCATACCCTATTGGGGTAAATGAGGACTAGACCTCACATTGGCAGCTGTATTGGAAATCACAGTATCAATTGTATTGGAAATCATAAGAGATTGAGAGGGTGGTGAGAAAGCATCAGAATTATTTGGGATAGAGACACTAGGAGAGGGAAACATGGTTGAGTAGGGAAATACAGTTTCATCAAAGACAACATCCTTTGAAACAAAAATTCTTCCCTCTGAGTTCATACATTTAAATCCCTTGTGCTGAGGGGAGATGCCTAAGAATATACATTGAGTGCTTCTAAACTGCAACTTGTGCTGATTATAGGGTCGAAGGTGGGGGTAACAGGCACAACCAAAGGTCCTTAAGGCCTTATAGTTTGGTACAGAGTTATGAAGGGCATGAAAGGGAGAAGAGAAGGCTTTAAGAAATCTGGTGGGAAGCCTATTAATAAGATACACAGCAGTGGTAAAGCTGTGATCCCAGAAACTGACAGGAATGGAAGCCTGTGCAAGGAGGGATAACCCCATTTCTACAATGTGACGGTGTTTTCTCTCTACCGTACCGTTCTGATGGGAGGTATAGGGGCAAGTCACCCTATGTGTGATGCCAAGTTTAGCCAAATGATTAGTAAAGGGCCTGAATTCTCCCCCATAATCAGATTGAATAGACTTAATATTAGCTTGAAATTGAGTCTTAACATGAGCATGAAAAAGCATAAAGGCATTAAGGGCATCCGATTTATTATTCAAGAAGTAAATCCATGTATATCTAGTGAAAGTATCCACAAACGCAATATAGTATCTAAAGCCTCCACTAGAGGGCATTGGGGAGGGTCCCCACAAATCTGTATGAACAACCTCAAAAGGTTTGTGATACACTGTGTGAGTCATAGGGGCAAAGTGTTTGTGTGATTTTCCTAAACAGCAAGAACTACAAAAATTCAGACGGTCCTTTTGCGGTATGGAAATATTGCATGTATGTAAAACAGAATTAATTGCTTCAGAGTGAGCATGCCCAAGTCTGCGATGCCACAAAGAGAGAGATGAGCTTGTACCAGTTTGCACAACATTATTGACAACAGGACAAGAGGAATGCAGGCTGCCCGATGTAGAGGGTGACGACTTCCTTGCGAGCAAGAATGAAAACTTGTACAGTCCATGAGCATCACGAGAACCTTCGAACAGAATAGCTTTAGATGCCTGGGATTTAATGTAGCATTGGTCAGGATAAAATTCAAAATAAGCATCATTATCCTTAGAGAATTGAGATACTAATAGAAGATTTCTAGTGATGTGTGGCACATGTAGAATATCCTTGAACACAAGTGTGGTGTGTGGGGTGATTGTGGACAGACTATGTGAAGAACCAATGGCAAGAATATCTAAGCATTGACCATTACCTACACAAACTTTATTGGACCCTGTGTACTTTTTATTATTATGTAAAAACTGAGAATAAGGAGTGAGATGATGCGAAGCACCTGAGTCCGCAAACCAGGCATGAGAATCAAGCTCGGACGGTACATTCAGTTCTGGCGTAGCTCCGTAAGAGTGATGAGTAGCCATCAGTGCTGTAGCATCTTTAGACGCATCATTCTGAGAGGTAGATGCCACTTGATCAGTACTGGCACCTGAAGTAGTTTGCTGAGAAGATGAGTTGGGAATGAATGCTTCATCAAATCTATGCCAGCAGTCCAAAACAGCATGGCCATACTTCCCACACAGTTGGCAAGTTGGCCTATTTCCTGAACTGGAGGAGGGAGTACCTCGACCTCTACTTCTGCCACGAAAACCATAGCCACGACCCCGATTGTTTGAATTGCCTCGAATGGGCGCAGCATGATGTTTGGAATTGGAGTTTGACATGGCAAGATTAGCAGACACATTGGATAGGGCAAGTTCTTGCCTAAACTTGTCCAATTGTGCTTCTTGCACATACAGTAAAGCTTCAACATCATAGAGAGTCAGAGAATCGGATTTACCATACATTTGCATTACAAACGGACTATACTCCTCATGAAGCCCATCCAAGATAGCATCAATTTGCGTTTCTTCAGTGACAACGTCACCTACAGCAAGCAAAGAATCAGCAATGGACTTGATTTTGAGGACATATTCAGACACCGTGCGATTCGCTTTCTTTGTAGTCTTGAGCTCAGAGCGCAATTGCCGAACCCTAGCTTTCATCATAGCATTGAAGTGCTTATTAATTCGTTCCCAGATTTCAAACGAGTGTTTGCACGAGAGCACTCTTGGAAGCACAGATTCAGAAATGGTTGACAAGAGCCAGATGAAGAGTGCTTGATCTTGCACCAACCAAGGCTCATATGCATCAGAGGTGACATGATTCTGACGATCAAGTTCAGATGCGAACTTCTGTGGAATTTGTGGGCTGAGATGTTAGGATCTTCTTGCTAAAGTTGCATATCATTGATCCTTTTTTGTGAGCTGAGCCTCCAAGCATTTTGGCGACATTCAGCACTGATGCCAATTGCCAAAAATCATTTTACTAACTACTATGCGTCTATCTGAGTTAAATACTTAAAATATAAGTTTCCCTACTTATTTGTTTGGTTTTTGACATTTTCTTATGCCTGGGAGTTTAACACACTTCAATGTCCTTTTAAAATTTTATTTTTCTATCATTTTATGGCACTGTTTTATGGCACATGAAGGATCATGAAATGGTTAGTTTTGAAATGGTTCCAGTTGGTTACCTTTAACCTTATTCTAACGTGCTTGCATTGTTCAAATTGTTTATATTTCATCATGGAATTGTTCAACTTGCATTGATTTTATATAATTCATGCATTTCTATGAGTTGGCTATCTCATTAGTTAGATTAAGAAATTACTTAGATGACTACTCAATGGAAATGGTTAGTTGATCTAAAGTATTCATTTAGAATATTTAATATAATGGTCTAATTTAATTTCAACATTCTATTTGATGTTTCAATGCTCTATGGTTGTGATATGTAAAATTAAACTGTTTAAATTGCAACTGTTGAAATGGAATTGTAGAAATTCATGTTCGAAATGGTGCTGAGAGGCAATCTTAGATTTCAAATGTGAACTGTCTTTAAAATTTATTACTTTTAAATGTATTAGACTTAGTGTATCTTTGGCTTCTTGCTTAGTGTTTCTAACATTTTTTGAAATGTTTCACATTTTCTGCTTTCTATTTTATACAGATGGTGTTAATCCTCTTTGGTCCTCCATCAAGATATAAAGTTATAGCCACAAGATAAATGTTTAGAAAGTTATTATGTATTTAATTGTATAGGTTTGATTGAATTTTTAACAATTGAAAGAAATGTGTTAGATATTTATTTAATATTATTATAGGTTTATTTAATATTTTTTATTATAAATTTATTTGCTCATGTAATGCAGCAATATTAATTAAATTTCCTTATTTTTTTCTTATCAATTTTTCATATCAAAGTTTCATTCATTACATCATTCAATATGGGTTTATAAAATAAAGGTAATATAAGTTTATGAAAAAATACATCAACCAATAGGAACCCGTGGAATATCACAGGCATTAATGGAAGGAGAAGGAAATCTGTCGATCAAGTATTAATCCAATGAATCAATTGTGGACCCTTAAATCATTAAGGGAAGACATTGATATAAATGACGATTTTATTTGAAGTTTGGAATACTTCATATATTCAATAATTTGTAAATATAAAATAACATTTACAATATCATTAATTCTTTAATTTATAATATTTAAATTCGTTAATTTAATTTATAATATTTAAATATTTTTTATTCTACTACTAATTACATATTCCCTAATTTTTCATTTGAAACCCGTAAATACGTATAAATTTATTTTTATTTCAATTTCAACTTTTTGAATAAAATTATCTTTAATTGAAGAAAAAAATTATGATAACTTAAAGTAAATAAAAAATATAAGGTTTTGAATAAGATATATATTTTTTCAACCACTTATTCACTTTTATATATAAAACGTATTTGTTTTTGAAAAAACATTAATTTTGGGATATAAGTCACTATCATTGTTAATCAGAAGTTCTATTTTTTTTTCAAGGCTCAAAGATGAATTTACTATATATTTTGTATTTATTGGTAGGGAAAGTCTAAGAAGAGCAATTTATCTTTCATGTTTAATTCACAGTTTGAGATTTTTTTATATTATTATTGTAGTAGTGGAATGTAATTTTTTATTTGATAATACTAAGGATACAGTTTTTTTTATAAGTTCATATATTTTTTATTAAAAATATGATGTATATCCATAATTTGCACGGGTAAAAGTACTAGTTAATGTAATTTAATTTTGAATATGCCGACTGAATTACCAATAACAACTTTTTAAAATTTGAGGAGTATTTGATTACTTAATTCAAATATTTATTTAGTTTCTTTATTATGTGCTAATGAAAAAATGGGTTCTGTTTATAAATTGTATATTTAATAATTTCTTTAGTGATTCACTTTAATAAAATAAAGTAACATAATTGAAATATAACAAATTACAGTTAATGATGTATATTTGTTTTATATCTTTTACTTTGACGATATTACATAAAATATAAAATATAATTTTATCAAATTATTTAATGATAAATATTTGTTTTGTGTTCATATTTGTATGGTATATAATTTTCTTAATAACTAATTTTTTTTTAAAAATCTTAAATTTAACTAAGTGATTAGTACCGTGGCAATGTTCGCATATGAATTATGTTTTCTAACGAATTTTAAAGTAACTTGTATTTAGAAAAACAACCGAGAAAAATATGATCAAATTACAGTGATATAATTGTTCTGGATATTTTATTAAAGATATTTAAAAATTAATAATTTTAATTAATAATTTAGTGATAAATATTGATATTGTATACAATTTTTATACACTCAAATATTTTTAAGTGACTTATATTTTAATAAAAAATCATTAAATTTAATGACAATTATTTTTAATGTATATTACTTCACATAATAAATCATTAAAGAAAAATATTTAGTTAGTTGTATCACAATTGAAACAATGGAAAAAAATATAAGGTGACAGAAATTGAAACAATGAATTTTTTTTTTAAACATATACAAATTAAAAATAATTTGTTTATTAAAAACACCCATATAGCCTTTAATTAATTGTATTACAATGGAAACAATGGAAAAAAAAGTTGATAGAATTTGAAACAATGAAAAAAAATATCCTTTTAAACATACTAATTAAAAATAATTTGTTCAATAAAAATTGTGACAATTCTCCATATAGCCCTTTAAAAACATGACATGCCAAAATATTACAGAAATTAAAAAAGGATAAAAAATTAATTTCAATGGTAATCTACTTTCTCAAGTTTTACGGGAGATTATAATATATTTTGGTAAAATATTTTTGTTTTTCTTATTAACATTTTAATTATACTTTAAAAATTAAGCGTGCATACAATATTAGTACCTACACGGATTTTAACATTTTTTTTACGATCAAAGAAAATAAAAGTAAAGCTTATAAGTTATACTATTGACTTTTCATTTTTTTTCAATATTTTATATCATAGTTCAAATTTTAATAAATACAACGTTAAATTTAATTCTTTTATATAATTATCTTTTTAGACTTTTAAATAGAATTATGTTTTTACTATTTTTCTAATAATTTTAGTTTTAAATATTTATTTGTCTCATTTATTAAACTTTATAAATTCTTTTATTATTACAACTCAATTAAACTTTAAAAAAATATTTTTTTTCTATTTTTCACAATTGAATTTTTACAAATTTTGTGTATTATAGTTTTTCTTAACAATAGACATTTTTAAAATTTATACAATTATCTTACAATATATTTTTTCTTTTTTCCAATAATATTTTGATATTTTTTAATTTGTTTAAATTTAAAAATAATATTTTCTAATTTTGATATTTACAAACTGGTGACATATCCGCGATTCACACTAGAATCCGTGCGGACGCACGGGTTTCCCACTAGTTTGTACAATAAATAGTAATAGTATTGAGACTTCATAATCCTCTTTTAAGCTTTGATCCGACCATGACCACTATGTAAAAATTTGATTTTTTTATATTAAAAATTTAAAAAATAATTATTACAAATATATGAATAAAATATATATTATATAAATATTAGATATTGATATTGATGAATTGAAAACCATAAATATATGGGTAAAAGATATATTATATAGATAATAGGTAATTTAGAGAATATATTATATAGATAATTTAGAGAATATATGATATTGATATCGAATATATATTTTAACCTTTGATAAATAATTTAGAGTTAAATATGTTTTTAGTCTCTATAAAATACTAAATTTTATTTGATCCCTATAAAAGCAAATGACATGTTTTGGTCTCTACAAAATTATTACATGTAGTTTTAGTCCTATTGTTAAACTAATGTGTATTTTTGAATGATTATTTTGTAGACATGTTTAGAATGTTTTTAAAAAATTCCTTGAATAAAAAGAAACTCAAAATTTAATTTATAAGTCGAGATTTTCATTAATTTTATCATTATCTTTAGAAATTTGAAAAATTCATATTTAATTATTCTCATTTTAAAAAATTTTAAGTTTGGAAAATAAATATTTTAGAGTATTTTAAACATGTATAAAAAATTGTTTAAAAATTTAAAAATTAAAGGGTAATTAAATAGTTTTCAAATTTTTAAAAAATAGCATAAACTAAAATTGTATAAAAACTTTAAAAGAACCATTTATTAAAGATAAATTTTTTATGGACCAAAATTTAATATTAATTTATTTATAAGGACGAAAAATATATTGAATATATATTTTAACCTTTGATAAATAATTAATGTTCATAGTATATAAACGGGAGAGAAAGATAATTTAGAGAAAAAAAATTGAAGTTTCATGAGAGAAAAAACCTAGGACTACGACCAAGCTTTCACACAAAGATCACGTGAAGAACACGCAAGTTTCGGTTTGCAAGAAAAGTCCATAGTTCCCTTCAACTTTAGACCGTGATCTCTGTAAAACCTTAAACCTAGTAAATAACAGCCAAATCGAGGGCTATTATCGTCTTTTCCACCGCCGTTCACCTTAACGTCTCGATTTACGTCCCAATTTTCACTCTAAACTAGGGTTTCTCTTTTCCCCCTTTCTTCTCAATTTTCTTGATTCAATTACCAATTACCAATTCTCGAACTTTCTTCACAACTCAATCGTCGGAGTCATGGAGCTTCTCCACTCCGACGAAACCGTGTCGGAAGATGCTGATATTCCTGAGGATGACAACACCACAAACGATTCACCAAACCCCACCGCCGGGATCGAAGACGGCGCGACTCTCGATGTATCAGGGAAGAACTTAGAGTTTCCGGCGCCGGAGAATTCCAAAGACGATGCCGTGGAGAGTTTATACATGTACAAGAATGTTTACAGTTTGATTCCGAAGTCGGTGGGTGGTCTCGTGAGATTGAAAACGCTGAAATTCTTTGGGAATGAGATTAACTTGTTCGCACCGGAGTTCGGTAATATGACGAAGTTGGAGAGGTTGCAGATGAAGGTAGCTTCACCTGGAATTGGTGGGTTGCCGTTGCATAAATTGAAGGGTTTGAAAGAGCTTGAGCTTTCCAAAGGTCCTTCTCGACCTTCTGCGTTTCCTATATTGACTGAGATTGCTGCTCTCAAGTGTTTGACCAAACTTTGCATTTGTCACTTCTCTATTAGGTCTGTGTTTTTTTGTCCTCGTATGATGTTCTGTTTAACTTGTCTCAACTTAAGTGTGGTTGTTTTCACTCTTTTGGAGGATTTTAATTTTGCAGTTAACAATTGTTATTGATGTTGTAAATTATGTGACTGTCTTACACTGTCCCCTGTTTTTAACTGTAGATACCTTCCTCCGGAAATTGGGTGCTTAAAGAGTTTGGAGTATCTTGATCTTTCATTCAATAAATTGAAGACATTGCCCTCAGAGATTACTTCTTTGGAAGCATTAATAACCATGAAAGTTGCTAATAATAAGTTGGTGGAATTACCGCCGGGTATGACATCACTATCGAGGCTGGAGAATCTGGACCTGTCAAATAATAGGTTGACTTCGTTAGGATCCCTTGAACTTAGCTCGATGAATAGACTTCAGAACTTAAATCTTCAGGTACCTATCTCTGATTTGTTAAATCCGGCTAATTCTGCAATATTAATGTTTTTTTATAGTATTCGCTTTCTTTTAGATAGTGTTTTTTCTGTTTGAGTTTGCTTTGTTATGGGTTTTTATGCTTGTATAAGATATATGTAAAGATACATATATTGGTGTTGCTTAAACTCTTCCACTTGTATCATAGGATGAGGAGTATATATTGACAACCTGTACCCTTTTACAATTTCGTCGTAAAGAGGGAGGGGAATTAGAAAGGACTAGAGTACAGTAGGATTTGGGAAAGAAGAGAGATAAACTAGGAAGTTTTACATAAATATAAAAACTCAATTGCATTAATATCCATCAGTTCAGGTTGTTTTAACATGAACATAGAGAACTAGAGCGCAGTTTCATTTTAAATGAACACTCACCATCCTTGTTCAAGTAATGGGGTGACATTTTATCCCCTGGATCTAATGTCCGTTTGCTGATGGCTTACGAGGATCTTTTTGCCGCTTCTTCCCTATTGGTTCTCTCAACTAAATTGTATATATTTACGAATTTTTCCGCCTTTCTTATGCCACATGTCATACTATAACAACACTTCGACCAGCAACAACTATTTCTGTTGAGGGAGAGACATTCATAATGTTGTTGTAATGCTAAATGGGAAAGTATATCTTGATTAAGTTCAAGAACCATTTAGAGAAAAAGAATTAACATTAAGATAGAAAGAATGAAAAACTGCACACCAATCTAGATTTGGTATGCCAAGAACCATCACCCTTAACTGCTATGGACTTCTTGAAGTATTGTGGCATAAAGAATACCCTGATGAATTTGTTTCTAAAGCTGTTTATATTGCAACATCATTGAAGGAAATTGATGCCTGTGTGTTGTGGGGGAAAATATCAAATTAAAAGGGTGACCAAATCAAACCCAAATAAAATATGACAAGTAAAAGCCTGGTTCTTGTGTTATATAGTGTATGCCACATTTTATAACTGATACAGCTCTAAATCACTGTTCACGTAGTCATTCATTATGCCATCATTTAAAGTGAAATCAGGGGAGGGGGGAAATATCAAATCATTTGGGTAATGAAGAGGTGACTAAAGTCAAGGGCAGTGAGAGAGTATTCTTACTTCTCTGATATCTTCCTTCTTTGTTATTTCCATTATACACACCTTGAAACCTTTTTATTGTGTTCCACTATTTGTGTAATGAAAAACACATTCCTATCCAATTCATTTGTTAAATACATATAATGAAACACGGACACCTCTAGAAGTAGGCAAATGTCGCGGCATTTCCTTCATAATATAATGACTTCACGAAGACACTCAGAAATTTTCCTAGATTTTAAAACATATAATATAATGACATTCCTTATTTAACTCTCTAAATTTTCAATAAATTAACAGATTAAAGTGTCTAGTGTAACAGGTTCTAGTTGAGTGCAAATGATTAACTGAGTTGCAATGTCTCCTATATCATTAGTGGTAAGCCAAATAGATTGGCACCATTTTGGGGTTTGAGTGCAATGCCGCGCGGTGATCCCTTCATAATATAATGACTATCCCTTCACGCATGCATTAAAATTTTTTCCTAGATATTAAAACATTAAAACATATAATATAATGACTTTCCTAATTTAACCCTCTAAATTTTCAATAAATAAACAGATTAAAGAGTTTAGCGAAACAGGTTCTAGCCGAGTGCAAATGATTAACTGAGTTGCAATGTCTCTTAAATCTATAGAAGTAAGCCAAACAGATTGGCACCAATTTAGGATTTGAGTGGAATATCCCCTAAGTTACACCATAAAATTCACAGAAGTGTATTCTCAAATGGCTGACTTTGTTTGCTTGAATCTGATGTGCAACGCGCGTCCTGTTTCCTTTACCTGAATGTGTATTTAATATGTATTTAATTTGCTGACATCTGACAGTGTTTCACATGGAGGGACCGCATTGGAGGTGCCTCTGTGCATCCAAGGTATTGATTTAGTAGATGTAGCTTGCCTGTGTGAGATATGTTTAAACTATAATGATCATGGTTGCTTGCGGTAGTGCATATATTTATATACTTAACATTACTTCTGTGTGTTATTAGGTTCTAACAGCGTAATTTTTTTATTTGAATTTTTTATTAAAATTTCCAATGATTTTCATATGTTAAAATTGTAACATTTGTTTTATACATTTCAAGTACAACAAGCTGCCCAGCATTTTTCAAATTCCTTCATGGATATGCTGTAATATGGAAGGAAATGATGGAGATAGATGCAAAGACAATTATAGCAGTTCTTCTGTTGAAATGGATGTCTATGAAAGCAATTTACAGGAAAATGAGGAAACCTTTTCTCATGGTGAGGTGCCTTTTCATTTTTGTTTCCTCCTCCTTTTCAGTGTATCTTCTCCCCTTTTGAATTATAGATGATTAAATTCATGTGTTAGAGAATTGGGATTAAATTATAGATGATTAAATTCATGTGTTTGGGAATTGGGATTGAATTTCACTTTCCTGTGAATTCTTTTGCAGGACCTCATAACACCTCATCTAGCATATTAACAAACTCCTCATCTAACAGTAGATGTTTTTCAGCCTGGAAGTCAGGTAAACGGTGGAAGCGGCGACACTATAAACATCAGAAAGCCCGTCAAGAACAGAAAGCTCGTCAAGAGCGGTTGAGTAACAGCAGGAAATGGAAAGGTGTAGATCATGACCAATTGTTAAGCAAGAAGATCCACAGAATTTCTGAACCAGAAAATCTGGATACTCTTGTCTCTGAAAATTGCACAGAAACTATACCTGACAATGGGAGCTTGGATGACAATCATAAAAAAATATTCTCCGAAGAAGCAGCGCATGAAAGTTTAATTGATAATGTTGACAATGATGAGGAAATTATTGAAAAGCAGTTTTCTCAAGAAGATTGCTGCACTGCGGAAGGTAAAGATGAAATAGATGCATCCTCATGCTCCTTAGACAATGGCCGAAGTGAACAGGATGGAGCATCTTGTTCAGTTTTTTCGAAGTGTAGTTTTAAATCAAAGAGGCATTCAGAACGGGATCTTGATAATCCTAAACCCCGCAAGTCTAGAAAACCTATTAGTGATGGCTCATTATTGTCTTCCAAATACAGTAAAATTTCATTTTGTGGCACCGAGGACCATCTATCAGATGGCTTTTATGATGCGGGACGTGATCGGCCGTTTATGCCTCTTGAGAGTTACGAGCAAAATCAGTGTCTTGCTTCTCGTGAAGTCATTCTGTTAGACAGGTATATTATTCCTACTACTAGTACTTCTAGTATATGTTAGTGATTTTTTTGAGGTACATTAATAATAATAGTAGTAGTCATAGTATATTGGTATCTTTTCTGTGATACATTTTTATATAATATGATTGGATTATTTTTATTGTGTTTCAGACAAAGGGATGAAGAATTGGATGCCATTATTCTATCAGCTCAGGCATTGGTATCTAATTTAAAGCAGTTAAATGGTTTAAACAAACCTGGGAGCCAGGGTGAAGTTGATAACTTGCAGACAGCATCACTGCTTGCACTCTTTGTATCTGATCATTTTGGTGGAAGTGATAGAGGTGCTATTGTAGAAAAGACACGCAAGTCTGTTTCTGGCTCAAACTATAATAAGCCTTTTGTCTGTACATGCTCGGCAGGAAGCAGAACAAGTATAAATGCTGCAACTGAATCAGTTGCGAATGCCATAGGAAATATTAATCTTTCTAGGATCTCTGAAAAATCTCTTGATTCTATTAAAAAAAGGCGAAACTCAATTATTGTTCCGATTGGCTCTGTTCAGTATGGTGTTTGTAGGCATAGAGCTCTGCTTTTTAAGGTGAGCAGTGTTGTTATATTCATAAATAGTTTTGTTTATATGCATATTAGGATGTAATCTTTCTTTTATTGCCTCTTATTGCGAGGACCTAATGCAAGTTATCTTTTGTTTATAGTATTTATGTGATCACATGGAGCCACCTATACCTTGTGAGCTTGTTAGGGGTTACCTGGATTTTTCACCACATGCTTGGAATATCATTCTAATAAAAAAGGGTGTTACATGGGTTCGAATGCTTGTTGATGCTTGCCGACCTCATGATATTAGAGAAGAGAAAGATCCAGAATATTTCTGCAGGTATTTATCGCCTCTTAGTAAAAAGGGATGTACTACTACTTTTCTTATTGTGAAGAGGCCGTTTGGCTTGCTATATTATATAATATTGCTTAATTTTGAATTGGTTGTATAATATGGGAAATGCTAACTTGTGCCCTTAGGGCACATATTAAGGAAATTAATATATAAATGTTATCTTAAAAGACGAGTATTCATTTCTTTAAAAGTTTAAAATTTAATTTTTTCAATACATTTTTTATACTTAAAAGATTCCTTAACATGGGCACAAGTTAGCATGACCCATATAAATATTGGTTTCATATTTAATATTGATTTTATATCTTGGTGTGTTGATATATGGATTTTTTTATTAGTTCTGTTCTGTTCCTATTATTATTATTATTATTATTATTATTATTATTATTATTATTATTATTATTATTATTATTATTATTAATAATAATTAGTTAATCAACAATCATTTGGTATTTTAGAACTTGGATTTGGTTTTGAATATAGGATCTGGTTTCATGCAAAGAGTATTGCTTAATCATTGGATAGTGATTGTATGTTGATGACGTTTACTTATCTATGCTCGATTTGTTGTTCGAATATGGCATGTTATTAGTTCTGCATCTATTACTTTTAAGTAATTATCACTCATTTAAAAATTTGGATCTGTTTTTGAATATTAGATCTCATATCCTATTGTAATGTAGCATG